>NC_053028.1:563366422-563481310 GCF_003073215.2 Triticum urartu
CTGTCTGGGGAGAAAAGTCTCACCCTAGACCGCATCGCTATTGATGATAGTAGGAGCCATCAAGCCTAACGGCGACGACACAGAAGAACTCTCAATGAAAGCACCAATGTCGGTGTCAAAACCGGCGGATCTCAAGTAGGGGGTCCCGAACTGTGCGTCTAGGACGGATGGTAACAGGAGGCAGGGGACATGATGTTTTACCCAGGTTCGGGCCCTCTTGATGGAGGTAAAACCCTATGTCCTGCTTGATTAATATTGATGATATGGGTAGTACAAGAGTAGATCTACCATGAGATCAGAGAGGCTAAACCCTAGAAGCTAGCCTATGGTATGATTGTATGTTGTGATTGTTGTCCTACGGACTAAAACCCTTTGGTTTATATAGACACCGGAGAGGGTTAGGGTTACACAAGGTCGGTTACAAAGGAGGAGATATCCATATCCGTATTGCCTAGCTTGCCTTCCACGCCAAGTAGAGTCCCATCCGGACACGAGACAAAGTCTTCAATCTTGTATCTTCATAGTCTAACAGTCCGGCCAATGGAGATAGTCTGGCTGTCCGGAGACCCCCTAATCCAGGACTCCCTCAGTGGTCATAGCACGCACGTGGGGCTTGTTTAAGGCCATAGAGTGCCTTATTGAGTTGATACACATGATCGGGAAAGTACGGATCCTCGAACCCGGGGGGTTGCTTGACATAAACCAATTCACTAATAGGACCATTAAGAAAAGAACTCTTCACATCCATTTGTTGTAACTTAAAGTTATGATGAGAAGCATATGCAATCAACATGCGAATGGATTCAAGACGAGCAACGGGAGAAAAGGTTTCACCGTAGTCGATACCCTTGACTTGGGAGTAGCCTTGTGCTACCAAACGAGCCTTGTTGCGAATGATAATCCCATGGGCATCTTGCTTGTTCTTAAATATCCACTTGGTTCCAATGAATTTGTGGTTCCCCGTTGGTCTTGGCACCAATCTCCACACTTTGTTGCGCTCGAAGTTGTTTAGTTCTTCATGCATGGCATTGAGCCAATCCAGATCTTCGAGCGCCTCATAGACCTTGTGGGATTCGACACAAGAGACAAACACGTGATGCTCACAATAGTTTGCTAATTGTCTACGAGTGCTTACCCCCTTTCTTAAGCTTCCAAGCACATTCGTCATGAGATGATCCTTGGTGGAGAGCTTGGAAGCAACCTTGGCGGCACGACGCTCCAATTCCTCCTCGGGGGTGAGACGAGGAGTGGTCAATTGATCATCTTGAGCGTCGTCTTGAGCTTGTTCTTGTTCTTGAACTTGCTCGGGGGAGATAACTTGACCTTGGGCATCACTTGGTGTGTCAACACCATCTTGAGCATGATCTTGCCCTTGGTCTTGTTCTTGAGGATGAGGGCCTTCATGTTGTTCTTCAGAAGCGTGTGGGCCTTGGGTTGGTGATGGCTCCACTTGAGTGGAGCATTGTCCTTCTCCTTCAGCCACAAGGGGTTCCTCAATGGGTAGGATAAAGCCAACACCCATTCTTCTTATGGCTTGAGGAGGAATTTCATCACCTACATCACAAGTGCCACTTTACTCCACTTGGGAACCGTTATTCTCATCAAACTCCACGTTACACGTCTCCTCAATAAGTCCCGTGGATTTATTGAGGACACGGTAAGCATGAGAGTTTGTAGCATAACCAACAAATATGCCCTCATAAGCTCTAGCTTCAAATTTAGACAACCGAACACCTTTCTTGAGAATGAAACACTTACACCCGAACACCCGAAAGTACTTGAGGTTGGGCTTGTTACCGGTGAGTATCTCATATGGAATCTTGTTCAAGCCCTTGCGGAGGTAGAGCCGATTGGATGCATGACACGCGGTGTTGATGGCTTCGGCCCAAAAGTTGTATGGATACTTGAACTCCGCCATCATGGTCCTTGCCGCATCCATCAACGTCCGGTTCTTCCTCTCCGCGACACTATTTTGTTGGGGGGTGTAAGGTGCGGAATATTGATGCTTGATCCCCTCATCACTAAGAAACTCATCCAAGGTGTAGTTCTTGAACTCGGTGCCGTTGTCACTTCTTATTGTCAAGATCTTTGCATTGTGTTGACGTTGTGCTTCATTTGCAAAGTCAATGATGGTTTGTTGGGTCTCGCTCTTCCTCTTGAAGAAATACACCCAAGTGTATCTTGAGTAGTCATCCACAATCACCAAGCAATACTTCCTATCCCCAAGACTATCGAAGGATGGAGGCCCAAAGAGATCCAAGTGAAGGAGCTCCAAAGGCCTCTTTGAGTAAATGATAGTCGTGGGAGGGTGAGCCTTCTCATGTAGCTTTCCTTCGATACAAGCACTGCGAGCATGATCTTTAGCAAAACTAACATTCGTTAGTCCACAGACATGGTCCCCCTTGAGAAGACTTTGCAAAGATCTCATATTGACATGGGCTAGACGGCGATGCCAAAGCCACCCCACATCAACTTTAGCCATTAGGCATGTCGCGGTCTTAGTGGGTCGCTTCGAAAAGTTAATCACATATAGACCGTTCTCGACATGCCCAACAAAGGCTACTTTAAGAGTCTTGCTCAACAAGAGGGCCACGGTATCGATATCAAAGAAAGTGGCAAAGCCCATGATTGCAAGTTGATGAACGGAAAGTAAATTGTATGCAAGGGACTCAACAAGCATGACCTTCTCGATCGTGAGATCATGAGAGATGACTACCTTGCCAAGTCCCAATACCTTAGAAGATGAGGCGTCACCCCACTCAACATTGGTGGGCATAGATGGAATCTTGTGCACGTCCACCACCAAGTCCTTGCGTCCGGTCATATGATTTGTAGCTCCTCTATCGAGCAACCATGATCCCCCACCGGAAGCAAACACCTACAAGAGATCAATGCTTGGTTTTAGGTACCATTTTGTAATGGGTCCTTTGATGTTAGTAACATGGGTCTTTGGAACCCAAATAGACCATTCAATGTACTCATGAGGAGAACCAACGAATTTGGCATAGACATGCCCATCACTAGCATGACATAACATATAAGATGGATTAAAGTCGCCGGCTTTGATGGGAGAAGTGGCATTGCCCTTTTTGACACCGCCACCCTTCGCATTGTTCTTCTTCTCCTTGGAAGCACTCTCTCCCTCCTTCACAAAGGTTTGCATGAGAGGAGGAGGTCGTTTGGTCTTGTCATTCTTCTTCTTGTGCTTGGACTCGGGCACGTACCCAACCCCTTCCTTGGCCACAACTCCCTTTTGATTGATCAAGAGGTCGTTGAGGTTCTTCTTGCCTTGTATGCAAGTCGCAAGACCTCTCTCAAGTTGCACCTTTAGCTTAGCGTTCTCCTCAACAAGATTCACATGCTCACAACACGGGTTAGTAGCATTTGCATTATCAATTAACATGACACGAGGAAAAGTGGCTTTTTCCTTGGTTAGCTTTACTTGAAGTTGATCATGAGACTCTTTGAGGCTAGCATGAGCACCCTTCAAGACCTTGTGAGCCTTGTCAAGTAGATCAAACTCCTCTTTGAGTCTAGCAAGATCAACCTCAAGTTCGGCCTTCTCGGAAGCACATCAGAAACAATGAGAGGATGATCATAATCTTTCTTTAACTTAGCATGATCAATGTTGTGTGACTCCTCAAGAGCCAAACAAAGACCACGCTCTTCCTCAAGAGTATTGCAAAGATCCAAAATCTCATCAGCATAGTCACGACTATGCCCTTCCATCTTAGTGATGGTATCTTCGTGAGCCTCGATCATGTCATTGGCTTCACCAAGTTGTTCCAAGAGAGCAACAAAGTGCTTATTGGATTTACCCTTAAGTTTTCCCATAAAGGCCTCAAACTCATTCGCATCCACATTAGCTCCCTCATGTTCATCAATGCTATCCATCGAAGAAGGATGATTAATGATGGTAGTTTTGATGTTGGGGGTTACCTTGTTGGTGGCTTTAGCCATGAGGCACTTGGCGGTGATGCTCTCATTGGGTGAGTCGGAGAGAGACACCTGTGGAGTCGTCGCAATGGCAACTGAGGCCATGGCAACTGACTCACCATCTTCATCATCGTCATCATCCTCATTGTACTCTTCTTGTACCACCAATGCCTTGGGAGGAGTCTTCTTGGTGAAGTTGCTCTTGTTGGGGAACGACTTGGCCTTGTCCTTTCGGATGAGCTTGCCACCATTGTCTTCCCTCTTCTCATATGGGCACTCCGCAACAAAATGACTCACATTGCCACAATTGTAGCAAGTGCTTACACGTTGCTTGCTCTTCGTGCCACTTGAGTTGTTTTTGTAAAAGTTTGGCCTTGAGTTTTTCTTGCTCCAAAATCGCCTTGAAGCGAGTGCCATGTGTTCATGATATGCATACTTTGTATCTTCAGGGTTGCTCTCCTCTTCTTCCTCTTCTTCTTCTTCAACGCAGAGCTTGGCCCTTCAATGCAAGGTTGGGCTTCTTTGCCCTTTGAGAACGAAGCACCACATTGTCGGTGGTCTTGTCCAAAATGTTCATGGCCACAAACTCATCCAACACTTCGCTTGAGGTCAAAGTGTGGAAGTCCGGCCTCTAACGAATGACGGAGGACATGGCCTTGTGGTAGGGCATCATTGCCTTGAGGAATTTGCGCTTGATCCAATTGTCATCTGTGTCCTTGCTCCCGTGATCTCGGAGTGAGACCGCGAGTTTGGTTACTCTCTAATAAAGCTCACAAGGTTCTTCATCTTCTTTCATTGCAAACTCATCGGCCTCATCTTGCACCACTTCATAGTTGGAGCATTGAATGCTTGCGCTTCCCCGGTAGAGAGAGACAACACGAAGCCATGCGTCTTTGGCCAAGGCGAAGGGCCAAAGATGAGGTAGATCTTCGGATGGAATTGCATCTTGAATAATGAAGAGAGCATTTTCATTGAACTGATTATCCGCGGCTTCTCGAGGAGTGAAGTTGCTTGGATCATGCGGATAGAAACCTTCTTCAATGATTCTCCAAAGATTAGTGTTGACATGATTTAAATGACGTTTAAAGCGGTAAACCCAAGAATCAAAGTCCTCATTTTTCACAATCTTAGGGGGAGGACCAGCATGATTCAAATGAGTGGAAGGAACCGGTCCACCATAAACAAGTGGTGGTTCCACATGAGCAAAGATGCCGGTGCCATTCTTACCACTAGAAGAAGGAGCCTTTTCACTACTAGCTTCCCCCTTATCGGAGGTAACATCCGTCACCTTGTCGGTGGGATCACTGTCGGTGTCAAAACCGGTGGATCTCGGGTAGGGGGTCCCGAACTGTGCGTCTAAGGCGGATGGTAACATGAGGCAGGGGACACGATGTTTTACCCAGGTTCGGGCCCTCTTGATGGAGGTAAAACCCTACATCCTGCTTGATTTATTCTTGATGATATGAGTATTACAAGAGTTGATCTACCACGAGATCAGAGAGGCTAAACCCTAGAAGCTAGCCTATGGTATGATTGTATGTTATTGTGTCCTACGGACTAAAACCCTCCGGTTTATATAGACACCGGAGAGGGTTAGGGTTACACAAGGTCGGTTACAAGGGAGGAGATATCCATATCCGTATTGCCTAGCTTGCCTTCCACGCCAAGTAGAGTCCTATCCGGACACGGGACGAAGTCTTCAATCTTGTATCTTCATAGTCCAACAGTCCGGCCAAAGGATATAGTCCGGCTGTCCGGAGACCCCTAATCCCGGACTCCCTCAGTAGCCCCTGAACCAGGCTTCAATGACGATAAGTCTGATGCGCAGTGTTGTCTTCGGCATTGCAAGGCGGGTTCCTCCTCCGGATATACCACAAAAGAGTTTAAATAAAAGGATAGTGTCCGACCCTACAAAACAAGTTCCACATACCACCGTAGAGAGAATAATATTTCCACAAATCTTAATCTGCTGACACGCTTTGGCAACATGACATCAGGCCACGGCTTGGTGACTATTCGAACCGTTTTTCTTCAACCAGCTCCACACACAATGCGAGGCAGTTTCTTGACACGTCTTGTCAAAGTAGAGATCGTGTTCCCCTAATTACGGGATTCTCATCAATACGGTCGTGGGTAACCCAACCGTGCCTAGGACTCCTAGATTTTAGGCAAGTCCCAAACGGCCACTAGGAGGACGCTTGATATTCACCCTCTTTATAAAGGGACAAGGCTTTTACTTTTTTCCCTCCCGTCCTCAATCGAATCCTTCCCCCGCCTCGAGATCCAACACCCAAAGCCCAGGTCAGGTGCTTCGGACCTTCAATCATGTACAGATCTAGCCTTCAAGGTCGGTGGATGCCCTCCTCCATCACGGAAGAGGATATCAAGAAGTTCAGGGAGGCCAGATACCTGACCGCCGAGGTTTCGCATCGGCTGCCTGCCCGAGGGCAGGTTGTCCCTACTCCCGAACCCAACGAGAATGTTGTGTTCATCTCCCACTTCCTCCGAGGTCTAGGCCTCACTCTGGATCCCTTCGTTAGGGGTTTGATGTTCTATTACGGGCTAGATTTCCACGATCTAGCCCCGGACTCCTTTCTCCACATCTCGGCATTTATTGTCGTATGTGAGGCCTTTCTCTGCATTACCCCTCACTTCAGCCTGTGGCTCAAGACCTTTGACGTGAAGCCGAAGATGTTCGATGGGCAGCATGTAGCATGCGGAGGCGCATTAATAAACAAGATCGCTGGAGCTCCATGGTCAAAGGGTTCCTTTCCAGAGGTGTCCGGATTATGGCAACGGGAGTGATTTTACATCACAACTCCCAGAAGTGCCAAGTGGGTGGCTGCCCCTGCTTTCCGCTCGGGCCCTCCACCACAACTGATGTCATGGATTAGCAGAGGGCTGAGCTGGGTCTAGCCAAGGACGTGCCTATACTGCAGAGACGCATTCAAGATCTCTTCCAAGGAGATTTCAGTCTGGTTACGGTGGTGCAAGTCATGTTGGTTCGTCGAGTCCAGCCTTGCAAACGTCGGCCCCTCCGCATGTGGGAGTTCTACCCAGAAGGACCGTGCACTATTCAGAATTTCCTCGGCCTGACGCATGAGGAGATGTATAAATCATTCTTCGGACCCCAAATAGAGTGTCTGGATACTACCGAGGACGTGGGCCTGAGCAGCAACCGTATCGCCGACCAAGTAACTAATCCTCTAGTCGAACACACCGTCTTTCATTTATCATGACGTAATTCTGAGAAATCGCTCTTTGACCAGGACTGGCTAACAAAGGCGAAGATGATTCGGTGTTCGGCCCCCCTTCCTGGGGGTTTGTACAATCCGGTACTGGAAAAGAGGCTCGAGCTAGCACCTTGCCCGGAGCCCTCAAAGGAAGATAAAGGGGGGAATAATGAGGGCGAAAGCGGGCCTGCATCGCTACCAATTCCAACCGAGGGAATGAGCGCCTCCGTGAAGGAGGATAACCAAGGGGAAGAATCTGACCTTCTCTCACTTTGGGGAAGGAAGAGGACTGCCTCTGAAGATCCAGAAACCAAGGTTTCCAAATGGGAGAAGAAATCTCCAGCAGAGGGTCCTGCCTTGGAGGGTGCTCTTGCCGCACAAAGTCCGCGCGGGGATCGGCCCTCTAACGAGCTGTAAGTAATCAAAAAGTACTTTAATAGTGAAGATATTATACCTTATTTCCGAGGAAAATACCGAAGCGTTTATCTTGCAGTTCGGATCTTAGCCCTTCTCAACAGAGCTCGTCTTCAGGGGATCTTCTTCCGGAGATGATGGAGAGCGAAACGCCTCCCCCGGACTCCCCCGCTCAAGAAGCGGGTGACCTTGAAGTGTCGTCACGGAGGGCCTCTCTAGATCCGGTGAGGCCAGAAGATAATCCTATAGTCACCCGAACTCCCCAGCATCCCGCTCTTGAAGAGAGCAAACAATAGAGTCCGGCGCCGTCTGGTGTGCGGTCGGACTCACTGAGGGATCTGCTAAGGCGGGCGACCATCTCGGAAGAACACCATACATTGATGGGTACGGTGATGGAAAGGATTTCATCCGCCAAAAGTGGGTTGCATGACGCCTTTATGAGTCTACTGACGGGTTTTGAGGTACGTAAAATGATGTACATTTGTGATGGTAGCGTACATTTTTAGGTGTGCCCTGTGTAGATAGTAGCCCCTGAGACTCTGGTTGTCGCCGAGAACGGCGGCAAACAGAGGATCGTAGTCCCAGGTAATAACCATACCGCTTTATGTGCAGGTGATGGAAGCTCCGGTGGCTAGCCGGACTAATGAGTTTGCCGAACTAAAGCAGCAACTAGATGCGGCAAATGCTGACATCGAGCTTGTTAACAAGCGGCTTGACGAGGCACAGGGTAAGTGATATTTTCTGGTGAATGTCACATAGTAAGAGCAGCGTGATGCCAGTATCTTTAATATTTTATGACTGCAGATGGAGCTGCCACCGTGGAAACCCTTCGGGCGGAACTTGCCCGAGCCAAAGAACAAGCAAGGAGTAGTAATGCAGCTGCTTTGAAGGCGGCCGAAGAGTTGAAAGCCGAGAAGGCCGTGCATTGCGAGAGCAAAGAGAAGATGGCCGAGATGGCTGTAAAGTTAAAAGACATTGCCGACCGTTGCCAGTTCCTTGAAGAAGAAAACCGAGCGAAGGCGACGGACCTCGAAAAGGCCACGATGGCGACCAAAGACACCCGCTCTGCCATGAGAGCGAAGAAGGAGGAGCTACGTGAAGCTGGTGATATTGTGGCTGGGAAGCCCTTTTTGCTGCGGAGGAAGTTCGGAGATCCGTGGTATGCCCCTCTGGATCGGCTGTGGAGTTCGGCGGACGCATATCTGGATTTGACGGCAAGTGCTGTCGATGCGGTCGAATACTTCCGAGAGCAAACAGATCGTGAAGTGGACAAGCTATTCTAGTCGCAGTTTAACGTTCCAGAGCGTCCGCTTCCACTAACTGATCAGCTTGCCGAATGGGCCGAACTCAATAGATTGTCCGGACTTGCCATGAGGTCCGTCGTAGATCATCTGTGGTCGGAAAAGCCGAAGCCGAACAGCTATTTCAGCTTAGTGCAGCAGTTCCTTGGTGCGGTGCCGCGCATTAATGCGATGAAGAGGTCGGCGTGCATAGAGGGCTCGCAGATGGCCCTTGCCCATGTCAAAGCATACTGGGCGGAGATGGATGCTACCACTGTTGCGGCGCAGGGTTCGGCCATAGGCCGAGTGGCTGCCGAGCACTATTTTGAAGAAGTTCTTGAGGGTGCTCATTTGATAGAGGCCTAGTGCTCGAAGAATATTATGTTTGAGTGACATGTATTCCCATTGTAAAAACAATGTTTTATTGAATTTATCAAGGCTATATTTATACTTGTGCCCGAAAGTATTGTGATGCCTCCTGTGCGGTCGTTTATGTATACATGTGTATAACCTGAAAGATTGCAGTCGTCGGCTTCAGCCCCCACGCATATAATGTGGGGGTGTTCGCAAAAGACGCGTGTTCACACTTAATCCAACGTCTTGGTCCTAATAAGGAGGTGATAGCGCAGCGAACTAGGCAACCGGACTATAATGCTTTAACACTTTCACTTAGCCATAGGAGTTTGATAGTGGGGCTACTATATAGCCCCTGGTGGCTCCGCACTCGCCTGAATTCGGGGTGCGTACATGCCTGGCCAGGAAATGGCCCTTCGTTAAGGCGGAGGAATTCTAACATTCCGGTAGGTCATCGAGTGGTTGACCAGTCTCACGCTATATCATGACAGTCAGTTTTCGGCTTTCTCTACTAAGGTGCTCGTCCGGATGAACCAGGGCACAATCACAGTAGTTCTCCTGGTGCCGCCTTAGCTGATAGAGCGGAACGTAAGGCAGCAAAACACAGGAGTCAGGCAAACCCAACATTTGACCAAAGACATGATTCGGAGCTGATGCATATAAGGACAAACTCGCGACGTCGAACACTCCCTAAGGTATTCGGTCTTTATGGTGTAAACCAGGCCTAAACAGTGCCCTTTGTAATAAGCCCCTGGTGTCCAGGTACGCGCATTATTCTGACGTGGCCACATGCCAAGACGTCAGCATCCTTCTCAATAGTACTGAGAATCCGAGGGATGTGTATCAACAAGAGACAGTAAAAAAGGTTGATGCAGGGTCTTAATCTAAAAAGAATCCTTTGAACGGGGTCCCTGCTGCACGTCTGCGCCTGTGTCTCCGTTGTGCCGTATCCTAGACAGGTGTAGCACGATGGTCATCTGTAAAAGAGAGGAACTTAGGTGAAAAGTTGTCGTGCAAAAAGGTAGGTTTTAAAGAAACCATGTACAATTCAAGATGAGTAAAAATTGCCACTTGTCTGCGCGCGTTGTGCCCCTTGTATTTGTAATAGGGGTGTGGCCATCAAGCCTGTATGAATTACATATAGCTGCGCCGGACTCGTCTAACCGTGTCCGTGGTCTTGACGACCTATCGAATGCTTTAGTTGGTGAGGCCGTTTTAGTGTGCGGCTGCCAAGGCAGCCGCACTCTCTTCGGCGCACAGGGATCGCTCAATATTTCCATTTACTGTAATGATGCCGCATGGACCGGGCATCTTAAGCATGAGGGAAGCGTAATGCGGTATTGCATTAAAGCGAGGAAAACTTCTCCAAGTAGTGCTTGATAGCCACTTTGGAACGGAGCAATGTGGAAGGTTAAATTTTCGCTACGGAAGTTATCGGGGAAGCCGAATATAACCTCTAGTAGCAGGGAGCCCGTGCAATGAGCCCATGGGCCTGGCGTTACTCCTTTAAAGGTAGTATTGTTGTGGAAAATTTTCGTTGGGTCTATCCCCATTTTGCGGACTGTGTCCTGATATATCAGGTTTAGACTACTGCCACCGTCCATCAGGACTCGTGTGAAGAGGTATCCAACAATTATTGGGTCTAATAACAAGGCAGCCCATCATGCACGCCAGATACTTGCTGAGTAATCCCGATGGTCGAAAGTGATCGGTTGAGACGACCAGTGGCAGGACTCCGCGGTGATAGGCCCTTGGGCATATTTCTCTGGGAGTGCCGCTTTGTTTCTCCCCTTGATCACGTGTAACACGTTTACTGTTTTGACTTCTGGTGGAAATTTCTTTTGTTCCCCAGTGTCTTGCTTGAGAGGCTCATCCTCGTCTTCGCTTGGTGTATCCTCCCCCTTGTGTACGGTGTTGAGCTTGCCGGACTGCTTGAAGACCCAACATTCTCTGTGGGTATGATTAGCGGGTTTACCAGGGGTGCTATGGATCTGACATATTTGGTTCAGAATTTTGTTTAAGCTGGATAGTTCATCTCTGGCGCCTTTAGGGGGCGGCTTTTGCTGACCTGGCCGAGAGCTTCTGAATCCGGCGTTTACCGTCGTGCTCTTCGGGCTGTCTTCTTTATTCTGGCGCTTATTATTTTTGTTGCGTCGTGATTTCCCGTTTCCATCTCTAACTTCGAATGTACTTGGGTCGCTGGTGCTGCATCGGGCTAGCCAGCTGTCCTCGCCCGCGCAAAAGCGGGTCATGAGGCTTGTTAATGCTGCCACTGTTCTCGGCTTTTCTTGGCCAAGGTGTCTGGCAAGTCATTCGTCTCGGACGCTGTGTTTAAAAGCTGCCAAGGCTTCGACGTTCGGAGAGTCGACTATTTGGTTCTTTTTCGTAATAAACCTGTTCCAAAGCTTTCGGGCTGACTCTCCGGGCTGTTGAGTTATATGACTTAAATCGTCAGCATCCGGAGGTCGGACATAAGTCCCTTGAAAATTTGCCCGAAAAGCATCTTCAAGCTCTTCCCAACTTCCAATGGAGCTTTCGGGGAGGCTTTTAAGCTAGTGCCGAGCTGGCCCTTTGAGTTTGAGGGGTAAATACTTAATGGCGTGGAGATCATCTCCTCGAGCCATATGGATATGGATGATATAGTCCTCAATCCAGACCCCAGGGTCTGTTGTTCCGTCGTATGCCTCTATGTTTACGGGTTTGAATCCCTCTTGAAATTCATGGTCCAACCCCTTGTCGGTGAAACATAGGGGGTGTGCGGCACCCCTGTATCTGGGTGTACCGCGTTGTTCGGATGTTTGTTGTGTTGCATCGTATGCTAGAGCGTGCTTGCGTGGTCCATAGATGGATCTGGTTGCGCCGTCCTTTTGATGCGAGCCCACGCGTGGGTCGTGTATTGGCTTATGTGCGGCGTTATTTGCCGCTCTATGTTGGCCGTGAGGTCGTCTATCTGGCCAGATGGCCGTTTTAATTTTTGGCTGCGGGGGATCTAAGGCCTCCTCATCGAATTCAGGTAGCAACTTCCGCTTCGGGTAGCTCTTGGTGGGGCGATTACAGCCGTACTTCGCTGCTATGTTGAGTACTTTACTCCATCTAATTTTGAGTGTGTCTTGCGCAACCTTGAGCCTTTCCTTCTGCTTTTTTAGACTCCTCGCGGTGGCAACAAGCCTTTGATGGGCATTCTGTTGCTCCGAGTGTCTGTCCGGTGTGATGTCGTCCGGACTATTATCTTTGACAGAGTCGGGTTGTTCGGTTTGATTCTCCGTGTTGCCGTGGTCTGGCGATGGTTCACCCTGCTCTAACGCTGGGTCTATATGATCGTTGTTTCTGCCGAGGCAGGATTTGGAGCGGCGCTTACGCCGCCGCTTTGACTGCTTCTCGAGGGGACAACCATTCGATGTGTCCTTCCGTTCCTCGTCGTCGTTTTCTTTTGGTGTGTCCACCATGTATACGTCATGTGATGAAGTGGGCGTCTAATGCCCTGTGGGTAGTGGTTCTTGTTCGTCTCCTGCATCGTTGTCCATACCGTCGATGTCTTCGGAGTCAAAGTCGAGCATGTCGGTTAAGTTATCGATAGTGGCTACTAAGTGGGTGGTGGGTGGGCGGCGAATTTCTTCGTCATCCGCATCCCAATCCTGCCGGACATAGTTCGGCCAGGACTCTCCTGACAAGGAGAGAGACTTTAATGAATTCAGTATGTCGCCAAAGGGCGAGTGCTGAAAGATATCCGTGGAGGTGAACTCCATGATTGGCGCCCAGTCGGATTTGATAGGCCCGGGCGCAGGCGGTTCAGAATCCGTGGTCGGGGAAGGATCCGGCAGTTTGGCAACACGGCTCTCGTGAAGGGTAAGGTCGATATTCGGCTCCATCGCCGCTGAGGATACGGCCTCCGTGATGGGGTCTATCCACCCGTCCATGGATGGCGCAACTGGCTCCGAATTGAGGCTCGGAGCGGCTGCCGGTGCGATCTCCTGAATACGGTCCGATGGTAGAGCTAAATCGTACTCATCGTGGCCGCGTGGTGCACAAGGCAGGGGCTCGAATCCGTCGAAGATCAAGTCTCCGCGGATATCAGCCGTGTAATTTAAGCTTCCAAACCTGACCTGGTGGCCAGGGGCGTAGCTTTCGATCTGCTCCAGATGGCCAAGAGAGTTGGCCCACAGTGCGAAGCCGCCGAATACAAAGATTTGTCCGGGGAGAAAAGTCTCACCCTGGACTGCATCGCTATCGATGATCATAGGAGCCATCAAGCCTAACGGCGACGACACAGAGGAACTCTCAGTGAAAGCACCAATGTCGGTGTCAAAACCGGCGGATCTCGGGTAGGGGGTCCCGAACTGTGCGTCTAAGGTGGATGGTAACAGGAGGCAGGGGACACGATGTTTTACCCAGGTTCGGGCCCTCTTGATGGAGGTAAAACCCTACGTCCTGCTTGATTTATTCTTGATGATATGAGTATTACAAGAGTTGATCTACCACGAGATCAGAGAGGCTAAACCCTAGAAGCTAGCCTATGGTATGATTGTATGTTATTGTGTCCTACGGACTAAAACCCTCCGGTTTATATAGACATCGGAGAGGGTTAGGGTTACACAAGGTCGGTTACAAAGGAGGAGATATCCATATCCATATTGCCTAGCTTGCCTTCCATGCCAAGTAGAGTCCTATCCGTACACGGGACGAAGTCTTCAATCTTGTATCTTCATAGTCCAACAGTCCAGCCAAAGGATATAGTCCGGCTGTCCGGAGACCCCTAATCCCGGACTCCCTCAATCACCCACTTTCAATGGTGCGGTGGATAGTTTAAGCCCTTCAAGGAATTTAGTAAACATGCTTTCAACCTCGATCGTCATGGAGGTTTTCAATGTCTCCAAGGCCACATTGAACTCCTCACGTGAGACCGAGGTTCCCCCATCGCCCGTAGACAAGATCGGATTCACACCGGAGTGTTCCTCCACACCGTCTACGGTATCAACCATACTCTTCGGACGGTAAAGTCCTTAATAAAGAGACGAGGCTCTGATACCAATTGAAAGGATCGATATGGTTGACTAGAGGGGGTGAATAGGCAACTAACAATTTTTAGCTTTTCTTTAACAATTTAAACTTTGCATCAAAGTAGGTTGTCTAGATATGCAACTAGGTGAGCAACCTATATGATGCAACAAGGATAGGAACACAAGCAAGCAAGAGATATAACACAAATAAGTTTGCACAAGTAAAGGCACGAGATAACCAAGAGTGGATCCGGTGGAGACGAGGATGTGTTACCGAAGTTCCTTCCCTTTGAGGGGAAGTACGTCTCCGTTGGAGCGGTGTGGAGGCACAATGCTCCCCAAGAAGCCACTAGGGCCACTGTATTCTCCTCACGCCCTCACACAATGCGAGATGCCGTGATTCCATTATTGGTGCCCTTGGAGGTGGCGACCGAACCTTTACAAACAAGGTTGGGGCAATCTCCACAACTCAATTGGAGGCTCCCAACGACACCACGAAGCTTCACCACAATGGACTATGGCTTCGCGGTGACCTCAACCGTCTAGGATGCTCAAACACCCAAGAGTAACAATATCCGCAAGGGATTAGTGGGGGGAATCAAATTTCTCTTGGTGGAAGTGTGGATCGAGGCCTTCTCAAACACTCCCGAGCAAATCAACAAGTTTGATTGGCTAGGGAGTGAGATCGGGCGAAGATGGAGCTTAGAGCAACAATGGAGCTTAGGGTTGGAAGAGATGAGTCAACGGGGAAGAAGGGGACCCCTTTTATAGTGAGGGACAAAGATCCAACCGTTATCCACCTACCAGCCCGCAGCCAGCGGTACTACCGCACCAAGCCAGCGGTACTACCGTGGGGCCACGCGGTACTTCCGCTTGCTGCCAAGCGGTACTACCGCAAGGTCATGCGGTACAACCGTGCAGGCCCGCGTTACTACCGCTGCACCAGTAACAGCTAGGGCAGACCTGTAGCACGTGCTGAGGGAGGTACTTCCGCGGGCGCGGTACTACCGCTCCCCCTTGCGGTACTACCGCAAGGCAGGAACCCCCTAGCCTGGGAAGAGTGTGGATAAGGAAACATACGTGCCTACTTCCGCTGAAAAACGGAAGAAGCAAAAACCCGACATAGTACTACCGCAGAGGGGCGGTACTACCGCCTGACAGCTGAGCATGGTACTACCGCGGAAGGAATGCGGTACTACCATGGTAGGCGCGGATGTAAAAAATTACATCCGCCCCTACTACCGCGGGGGAGCGGTACTAGCCTGGTGGGCCACGGTAGTGCAGCTCCAGGGGAGCGGTACTATCGTGGGCACCTGCAGTACTACCGCGCCGCAGCACGGTACTACCGCTGGTGCCTACGATACTACCGCTCACCTGGGAGCAGTACTACCGCGAGCCAACACAGCAGCCAGAAACAAGGTGACGAGATAACAATGGAGGAAGCTCCAAGGTGCAGGGGGGAGGAGGGGACTAGGAAGAAACGTGTACGTGATGATTCCACCCAAACCTTTCCGACGCGGACCCCCTCTTAATAGTACGGATTTCCTACGACTCAAATCCACCAAAAAGAAACGTAGAAAAGATGCCGTCTTCAACAGTCTTCGAGGGGCACCCAACCGTCTTGTGCCTAGCGATGAAACGTCTGGGATACTCAAGGCACACGATTAGTCCGCAAACGCATTGTCATCAATCAACAAAACACCTTATGGATAAATATGCCCTTACACCCAAGCTTTGGCTTTTAGGTGTCCTTAGATTATCTTGGGGGTGCCATGGGCATCCCCAAGCTTAGGCCCTTGCCACTCCTTGTTCCATAGTCCATCAAATCTTTACCCAAAACTTGAAAACTTCATAACACAAAACTTAAAGTAAAAAATCTCGTGAGCTCCGTTAGCGAAAGAAAACAAAAGACCACTTCAAGGTACTGTAATGAACTCATTCTTTATTTATATTGGTGTTAAACCTACTGTATTCCAACTTCTCTATGGATTATAAACTATTTTACTAGCCATAGATTCATCAAAATAAGCAAACAACACACGAAAAACAGAATCTGTCAAAAACAGAACAGTCTGTAGTAATCTGTAGCTAGCGAAAGATCTGGAACCCCAAAAATTCTAAAATAAATTTCTGGACGTGAGGAATTTATCTATTAATCATCTTGAAAAATAATTAACTAAATATCACTTTCCAAATAAAAATGGCAGCAGTTCTCGTGAGCGCTAAAGTTTCTGTTTTTACAGCAAGTTCAACAAGACTTTCCCCAAGTCTTCCCAACGGTTCTACTTGGCACAAACACTAATTAAACACAAAAAACACAACCAAAACAGAGGCTAAATAATTTATTTATTACTAAACAGGAGCAAAAAGCAAGGAATAAAAATAAAATTGGGTTGCCTCCCAACAAGCGCTATCGTTTAACGCCCCTAGCTAGGCATAACAAGCAAGAATAGATCTAGGTATTGCCATCTTTGGTAGGCAATCCATAAGTGGCTCTCATGATAGATTAATATGGTAATTTTATTTTATTTCTACGGAAGTGTTCCATGCCCTTTTTTAATGGAAATTGAAATCTAATATTCCCTTCCTTCATATCAATAATTGCACCAACCGTTCTAAGGAAAGGTCTACCGAGAATAATAGGGCAAGAAGGATTGCAATCTATATAAAGAACAATAAAATCTACGGTCACATAATTCCTATTTGCAACAATAATAACATCATTAATTCTTCCGATAGGTTTCTTAATAGTGGAATTCGCAAGATGCAAGTTTAGAGAGCAATCGTCAAAATTACAGAAATCTAGCAAATCACACAAAGTTTTGGGAATAGTAGAGACACTAGCACCCAAATCACACAAAGCATAAAACTCATGATATTTAATTTTAATTTTAATAGTTGGTTCCCACTCATCATAAAGTTTTCTAGTAGAAACTTCCAATTCAAGTTTTTCTTCATAAGATTGCATCAAGGCATCAACGATATGTTTAGTACACGCTTTATTTTGACTATAAGCATGAGGAGATTTTAGCACGGATTGCAACAAGGAAATACAATCAATCAAATAGAAATTTTCATAGTTAAATTCCTTGAAATCCATAATAGTGGTTTTAGCAACATCTAGGGTTTTAATTTCTTCAATCCCACTTTTATCAAATTTAGCATCAAGATCAACAAATTCCGAATTCTTAGAACGCCTTCTAGGTAAAGGTGGATCATATTCAGTCCCATAATTATCAAGATTAATATTGAAAAACAAAGATTTAATAGGGGACACATCAATAACTTTTAGATCTTCATCATTATTTTCATAGGAACTAGAAGAACACGCTTTTATAAAGGCATCTTTCTTAGCACGCATCCTAACGGTTCTTTCTTTGCACTCGTCAATGGAAATTCTCATGGCTTTGAGAGACTCATTGATATCATGCTTAGGTGGAATAGATCTAAGTTTCAAATAATCAACATCAAGAGCAATTCTATCAGCGTTCCTAGCCAAATCATCAATCTTAAGCAATTTTTCTTCAATCATAGCATTACAATTCTTTTGCGGAGAAATAAATTCTTTAATATTAGATTCAAAATTAGAGGGAATCTTATTATAATTTCCATAAGAATTGTTGTCGGAATTACCATAATTATTAGAGGCATTACTAGGATAAGGCCTAGGATTGAAATTTCCTCTATACGCGTTGTTACCAAAACTATTCCTACCAACAAAATTCACATCCATAGATTCATTATTATTCTCAATAAAAGTAGACAAAGGCATATCATTAGGATCAGATGAAACACTCTTAGTAGCAAATAATTTCATAAGTTCATCCATCTTTCCACTCAAAATATTAATTTCTTCTATCGCATGCACCTTTTTATTAGTAGATCTTTCAGTGTGCCATTGAGAATAATTAACCATAATATTATCTAGGAGTTTAGTAGCATCTCCTAAAGTGATTTCCATAAAAGTGCCTCCCGCAGCCGAATCTAAAAGATTTCTAGAAGCAAAATTCAATCCGGCATAAAAATTCTGAACAATCATCCACAAATTTAAACCATGAGTAGGGAAATTACGTATCATTAATTGCATTCTATCCCAAGCTTGTGCAACATGTTCATGATCAAGTTGCTTAAAATTCATAATATCGTTTCTAAGAGAGATGATCTTAGCGGGAGGAAAATACTTAGAGATAAAAGCATCTTTGCACTTGTTCCAAGAATCAATACTATTTTTAGGCAAAGATGAAAACCAAGCTTTAGCACGATCTCTAAGCGAAAAAGGAAATAGCTTCAATTTAACAATATCATTATCGACATCTTTCTTCTTTTGCATGTCACACAAATCAACGAAGCTATTAAGATGGGTAGCGGCATCTTCACTAGGAAGGCTAGAGAACGGATCTTTCATGACAAGATTCAGCAAAGCAGTATTAATTTCACAAGATTCAGCATCGGTAAGAGGAGCAATCGGAGTGCTAAGGAAATCATTATTGTTTGTATTGGTGAAGTAACACAATTTAGTATTATCTTGAGCCATCGCGACAAAAAAGCAATCCAACACACGAGCAAAGAAAAAGCAAACGGGCAAAAAGAGGCAAATAGAGAGGGAGGATAGAGAGAGAGAGGGAGAATAAAACGGCAAGGGTGAAGTGGGGGAGAGGAAAACGAGAGGCAAATGGCAAATAATGTAATGCGGGAGATAGGGATTGTGATGGGTACTTGGTATGTTGACTTTTGCGCAGACTGCCCGGCAACGGTGCCGGAAATTGTTCTTGCTACCTCTTGAGCACTGCGTTGGATTTCCCCAAAGAGGAGAGGATCATGCAGCAAAGTAGCATAAGTATTTCCCTCGGTTCTTGAGAACCAAGGTATCAATCCAGTAGGAGGCCACGCACAAGTCCCTCGTACCTACACAAAAACAATAGCTCAACGCAACCAACGCGCTTAGGGGTTGTCAATCCCTTCATGGTCACTTACGAAAGTGAGATCTGATAGAGATCATAAATAATATTTTTGGTATTTTTGGTATAGAGATGCAAAGTAAAAAGTAAAAGCAAAGTAAAAGCAAAGCAATAATAAAGTGATGGAGATTGATATGATGAGAAAGAGACCCGGGGGCCATAGGTTTCACTATTGGCTTCTCTCAAGAGCATAAGTATTCTATGGTGGGTGAACAAATTACTATTGAGAAATTGACAGAATTGAGCATAGTTATGACAATATCTAGGTATGATCATGTATATAGGAATCACGTCCGAGACAAGTAGACCGAAACGATTCTGCATCTACTACTATTACTCCACTCATCGACCGCTATCCAGCATGCATCTAGAGTATTAAGTTGAAAACAGAGTAACGCCTTAAGCAAGATGACATGATGTAGAGGGATAGTTTCATGCAATATGATAAAAAAAACATCCTGTTATCCTCGATGGCAACGATACAATACGTGCCTTGCTGCCCGTTCTGTCACTAGGAAAGGACACCGCAAGATCGAACCCAAAGCTAAGCACTTCTCCCATGGCAAGAACAACCAATCTACTAGGCCAAACCAAACTGATAATTCGAAGAGACTTGCAAAGATAACCAATCATACATAAAAGAATTCAGAGAAGATTCAAATATTATTCATAGATAGACTTGATCATAAACCCACAATTCATCGGTCTCAACAAACGCACTGCAAAAAGAAGATTACATCGAATAGATCTCCACAAGAGAGGGGGAGAACATTGTATTGAGATCCAAAAAGAGAGAAGAAGCCATCTAGCTACTAACTATGGACCCGTAGGTCTGAAGTAAACTACTCACACTTCATCGGAGAGGCTTGGATGATGATGTAGAAGCCCTCCGTGATCGATGCCCCCTCCGGGGGAGCTCCAGAACAGGCCCCAAGATGCGATCTCATGGATACAGAAAGTTGCGGTGGTGGAATTAGGTTTTTGGCTCCGTCCCCGATCGTTTGGGGGTACGTGGATATATATAGGAGGAAGAAGTACCTCGGTGGAGCTTTGAAGGGCCCACGAGGCAGGGGGCGCGCCCTCCACCCTCGTGGCTTTCTTGATGGAGGGTCCAAGTCTCCTGGATCTTATCTAATGAGAAAATCACGTTTCCGAAGGTTTCATTCCGTTTGGACTCCGTTTGATATTCCTTTTCTTCGAAACCCTAAAACAGGCAAAAAACAGCAATTTTGGGCTAGGCCTCCGGTTAATAGGTTAGTCCCAAAAATAATATAAAAGTGGATAATAAAGCCCAATAATATCTAAAACAGTAGATAATATAGCATGGAGCAATCAAAAATTATAGATACGTTGGAGACGTATCACCGGGTACCTGGCGAAGGGAATAGCCCACCGCCTTCCGACCCAGGGACAAATCATTCCCACAACGAAGCCCAACGAGAGGGTAGTATTCATCCCTCATTTTCTCCGCGGGTTAGGATTTCCGCTCCACCCCTTCGTCTGCGGGCTGATGTTCTACTACGAGATAGATTTCCATGATCTATCCCCAAACTCCGTCCTCAACATCTTGGCGTTCATCGTCGTGTGTGAGGCCTTCCTTCGCATCCAAACCCACTTCGGGCTGTGGATCAAGGTCTTCAACATGAAGCCGAAGGTGGTGGATGGCCAGCACGCGGAGTGCGGAGGCTCCATGGTTAGCAAGCTGGCCAATGTCTCCTGGCCGATAGGCACTTTCGTGGAGACTGTAAAAGAATGGCAGAAACATTGGTTCTATATCACAGAACCCCGCGGCACCACCTAGGACGCAACTGCCGAATTCAAGTATGGCGCTCCCATGCGACTCACCTCCTGGGTCGAGAAGGGCACGAACTGGTGTTCGTCAGACGAGCTGACAGCGCTGCAGACATGCATTCAAAGCATGGTGGATAGAGATATCAAACTCGTCGATATAATCCAGGTGATGCTAGTTCGCCGGATTCTCAAAGCCGAAGCTGCCCTCTCTGGGAGTTTAATCCGAAGAAGCACCATACCCTGAAGAGGCTCTTCGAAACCACTAACGAAGATGCCTGGAGGTTGCTTTTAAGGGCAACGAAACACCGCCGGCCATAGATTCGGACCGCGGGCATGACATCAACCACCTCGCCAACGAGGTACATTATTCTTACTGCATCCCTTACTTTGCTTGTTTCAAGGATGAGATCTAAGCCTTTATTATCATGGCTTCCTCAGGAGTGGACGGAGAAGGCGAAGCTGGTCCAATGTCCGGCTCCGCTGCCTGAAGAATCAGTCATCCCGCGTTTAGCGAAGATGCTGGTGTCGGTGCCCTATAAGGTGCCGGAGAAGAACGCCACCGGGAAAGCCAAGGGGGTCCGAAGTGGCCCCCGCTGTAGGGGCGCTTCGGACGCGGCGTCCGAAGATAAGACCCGCTCCTCCGCCGCCGAAGACGACGACGATGAAGAGAAGGAGGAGAACAACCCTCCCCCTGATGAGGGAAGGAAGAAGAGGGCAGCTTCGGCAAATCTGGAGGTGGAGACGTCCAAGAAAGGAAAGAGCTCCCTTGCGGATAACACTGCGTGGGACGTCGGCAGTAGTCCGGAGAGACGCCCCCGCGCTAAGCCTCGGGACGCATCGTAAGTGCTAAAACCCATATCTTCCCGTAAACCAAGTCTTTCCTCTTCGTTGTATTGATATAATTAGTTATGCTATTGCAGTCCAGCCCACGACGGTTCCCAGCAATCCTCATCACGAGGTTTGCTAGACTCAAAGGCGATGGCCAGCGATTCACCGCCGGCCACGCACTCCCCCAAGGCCAAGGACGATGCGGAGGTGCTGTCCCGAAGGACTATTCCAGGCGGGGGAGAGGCTCAGGAGGCGCCAGAAGGCGAAACCCCCATCGCCGGACACCAGGGGAGTCAATCCCCATGGAGACTGGCGGGGAGGGCTGTATTCAGTTCGGCCCTCAGCCGAACTCGATTCTGGAGTCTGATGTGGCTCCGGAATCCGGCACGCAACCTCCTTTGAAAGAAGGGGGGATGCATGTTCCCCCGGTGACCCCTGTCCAACCAGGGGCACCGGATAATCTGCTAGAAGCGCTGCGAGGTGCTTCCATTGTGGATGAGCACCGTGTCCTTATGGGCACGGTAATTGAAAAGGTTCAGTCTGCCAAGAGTGGACTAACCGAAGCCTGCAGCAACCTGTTGACAGGTTTTGAGGTAAGCGGCGCAAAAAGGAGAAAATCCCAATATAAATAGTAGCCCCTGAGACACTGTCCGGTGTTCGGAAAGAAAAAACCAGATAGAGGATCAATCTTCTATTGCAGGAAACTAACTGAATTTGTCTGAAATATATACACAGGCGTCGCTGTTGGCCGTAGCCTCGCATACTGTCGAAGTCTCTGGAATGAAGCATAAACTGGCGTAGGCTGTCGGAGTTATTGGTGACGGGTATCCCGAAGACGGCAAGACGATATTTCAAGACATCGGGGCTAGCAAAGCCCCTTAGTCCGACTACTCGGCCGGCTGCCGGCTGCTGTCTGCTGACTGCTCCACCTGGCCGACTGCTGGCTGCTGGCTGCTGACTGCTCCACTAGGCCGGCTGTTGGCTGCCGACTGCTGGCTGCTGGCTTCTGGCTGCTGGCTGCCGACTGCCCGCCGCCCCTGCCGGCTGCTGGCTACCGACTGCTCCACCAGGCCGGCTGCTGGCTGCCGACTGCCCGGCCGCCCCTGCCGGCTGCTGGCTGCCGACTGCTCCACCAGGCCGGCTGCTGGCTGTCGACTGCTCCAACCAGCTGGCTACCGAAGTCAGCTGTAGACCGACAAGACACCGACGGGACGACCGTACCGCGACGTCATCTACAGTGTACCGTGTCCCCTGGGTACTGATTTATAAAGTACCCCACGGGACAAGCATGACATGCACCATGCCTAGCCCATGCCACTACATAGCTTGGTTTGTAAGCTACCCAAGGTAGCTTACAACCAACGCTACCACCACCCATGCCTACCACTATATAAGCTAGCTCCATCCATCCATCAGGGGATGGACTCACACACACATGCATACATGCTCACGTATGGACACACACCCATACGGCCACAAGCTCCACCCACGGCCACTAGTGCCAAGTGCACCACGCCACACACTCTAGTGCACACATATTTACACAGATACGAGGCCAGATGCCCATGGCACTGACCTCGGATACAGCTCCAGAAGCACACTGTAACAGATATACATACCAGATATACTCAGACATGCAGGAGTAGGGGTATTATCTCTCGGAGAGCCCCAAACCTGGGTAAACTAGCGCGTGCTACTCGCATACCCGTCCCTGGATATTCCGGCAGTAGTCTTGCCCTCACACGAAGCCACCTTATGGCATATGTCGTCTTGCACCCCCTGTGAGAATACCACGACATTTGGCGCCCACCGTGGGGCGGTACTATGCTACCGCGCTGCTGCTGGTTTCGCGGTCCGGGCAGGACCATCTTAGTCATCTCCACCGCGACGTCACCGTCATCTCTCCGGTAGCGCTCGGGGGCCCGACATCGACGCGCCCCCGGAGCGGCCGCGTGGGGCGGCGTGTCCTCGTCGTCGGCCTTGTCATCTTCATAATCACCATGACGTCGCCACCTCTCCGGCGCCGGTCGAGGGCTTGACATCAGCACGCCCTCGGCACGTCCGTGCTGGGCGGTGCGTCTTCGTCACCACTGTTGCAACGCCGGCCGGCCGTCCACGCGCGCGCCGCATGCGGGACCTCGCTTCGGTCGGCCGTGTCCAGTGGCACCGCCGCGCCCCTGCGTCCTCCGTCTTCTGCGATGGGTCCGGCTGCCCCTGCGTTGCTGCGCCGACGCCTTCGGGCCGGCTCGGCCTCGCCATGGCCGCCTCCGCCTGCTCCGCTAGCGTACCAGGCCGCCTGTTCCGCCTGGCCGATTGCCGGCTTGCACTCGTGTCGACTGCTCCTTCGTCCAGCTGCGCCCTGTAAGCCCCCGCCGGGTCCTCCCCGCCGCCTGGGCCGCGCCTCCGCCTTCTCTTCTGCGCCGCGCCTCCCGCTCGCTGGCCCCGGCCTCCCGCGCCGTCTCCGATCGACGGTCGGCTTGCCGTTCGCCATTTCCGCCGTCTGCCTCCCGGCCGCGTGCCGCCTCCCCGCGCCGCGTGCGCCTGCCCAGGGCACGCTCGCACTCCCACGTTGGCCGGCCGTTCGCCCCGCACTGGCTCCCCTGCGCCGCCTAGCCTCGAGTCCGCTGGCTCCCCATCGTCACGCGGGCCGGCTCCGCCTCGCTTCCGCCGGCTGCTCCTGCGTCCGGCTGCGCCCCGCGAGCCCCCGTCGGGTCCCGCCGCGGCCGCCTGCTGAGAAAGAAGGAAAGGAGTGGCTGGCTGCCCACGCTAGCTAAAAGAAATTCAATGGCGGCTAAGAAAAAAGAAAGAAGGAGAGGAGCCGGGTGCTAGACGAAGGAGGGACGGCTGAAAAAGTCCAAGACCGGGTGCCAAAGGCCGGCTGACAAAAAGAGTCCGACTACTGAGTCGGTAAAAAATAAAAGATACTCCGCATCCGGCTTCCCGTAGCTAGCAGAAGAGAAAGAGAAGGAAAAAGATTGTCGTCGTGTGGAGAAAAGTCAGGCCGGGTGTTCAGCCGGCTGACTGAAAAAAGTGGCCGACTGGTAAAAAGGAGAAAAGAGGGAGGCCGGCCGGGTCAGCGCAGTACGCCGGCAGTAAAAAAAAGTCGGCTGGAAAAATATGGCCGGCTGCCTACCCGGCTGGACAAAAAGAAGAAGTATCCGTCCGGCTATGTGGGCGGACAAAGAGAAGAAGAAAGCACAAACTTCAACGACAAAGACAAAGTAGTTGCCGGGAGATCCGGCCCGACTACTCAGCAGTCGGCCCAGATCTCAGGGGCTACACCCAGCGGGTGCACTGACGCGCCCCCGCGAAGAAGAAGACAAAGTAGTTGCCGGGAGATCCGGCCCGACTGCTCAGCAGTTCACCCAGATCTCGGGTCCTACACACAGCAGGTACGCTGACGCGCCCCCGCGAAGAAGCGGACAAAGTAGTTGCCGGGAGATCCGGCCCGACTGCTCGGCAGTCGGCCCAGATCTCGGGGGCTACACCCAGCAGGTACGCTAACGCGCCCCCGCAAAGAAGAAGACAAAGTAGTTGTCGGGAGATCTGGCACGACTGCTCAGCAGTCGGCCCAGATCTTGGGGGCTACACCCAGCGGATGCGCTGACGCGCCCCCACAAAGAAGAAGACAAAGTAGTTGTCGGGAGATCCGGCCCAACTGCTCAGCAGTCGGCCTAGATCTCGGGGGCTACACCCAACGGGTGCGCTGATGCGCCCCACAAAGAAGAAGACAAAGTCGTTACCGGGAGATCCGGCCCGACTGCTCAGCAGTCGGACCGAATCTCGGGGGCTACACCCAGTGGGTGCGCTGGCGCGCCCCCACGAAAGATTGCAAGAAACAAAAACAATAGACAAAAGAAGAGTTTTGTCCAGCTGCCAGCAGCCGACAGAAGAGAAGAAAGAAGAAAAAGGGCGCTGCAAGATGCCTCGCCGCCTGGCCGGTCGAGCCTGACCGGCCGGGACCCCTTTGAGCACCCGAAGGCTCGAAGGCTGCATCCAGCGGGTGCGCCGGCGCGCTCAGCAAGCGTTGAGCCACGCCGGCTGACTTCGGCAAACTCCGCCTGGCTACACGAAAATCAATGTGAGCTCCTCAGCCGCATATTTTTGCACCACGCAAGCACGGATAACCCCGAGCGATGCTCGGGGAGCCATCTCCGCATTTCATTACAGTTGCATCACTGTTCGCCCCGGCGCCAGCCAGAGTTGTCCCAGAGGCTGGCCGCTTGGCCTGAGACGTAGTTCCCGCAGGCGGCTTAGTAGCGTGCGCGGTACCAAAGGCCCACTCTTGGTCACAGACCGCAGAGCGGCTGTCCGACTAGCAAGAGTGAACGCTGGAGGCCACCCACGCGAAAAACGTCCGGGAAGAAAAACGGCTCGGGCGACCTGACCGTTTTCTTTACAAGTATCTACTCGGTTGAATCTGCTCCTAGACTCTGAGTACTGTACACTCCACTTCGCGGCCCACTCTCAGCCACAGACCGCAGAGCGGCTGTCCGGGAAGCAAGAGCACAAGCCAAAAAGCGGAGGGAACACGAAAAGATTAAGGGGGCTCGGACGAAACCGAGTCGGCACCCTCCGCATAAAACTTGCAATGCTAAAAGCAAACATTTGATATATCTGCGTGGACTAACTTTGTCTTTTTCATGATCATTTCCATGAACACTCGCCAAGAAACCTCCGCCCAACTTTGCCAACTTGCCTAGAGGCTTGGGGGCTACTGTCGGAGTTATTGGCGACGGGTATCCCGAAGACGGCAAGACGATATTTCAAGACATTGGGGCTAGTAAAGCCCCTCAGTCCGACTACTCGGCTGGCTGGCGGCTGCTGGCTCCTGGCTGCTGACTGCTCCACCCAGCCGACTGCTGGTTGCTGGCTGCTGGCTGCTGACCGCTCCACCAGGGCGGCTGCTGGCTGCCGACTGCTGGCTGCTGGCTGCCGACTACCCGTCGCCCCTGCCGGCTGCTGGCTGTCGACGTATGGACACACACCCATACGGCCACAAGCTCCACCCACGGCCACTAGTGCCAAGTGCACCACGCCACACACTCTTGTGCACACATATTTACACAGATACGAGGCCAGATGCCCATGGCACTGACCTCGGATACAGCTACAGGAGCACACTGTAACAGATATACATACCAGATATACTCAGACATGCAGGAGTAGGGGTATTATCTCTCCGGAGAGCCCCGAACCTGGGTAAACTAGCGCGTGCTACTCGCATACCTGTCCCTGGATATTCTGACAGCAGTCTTGCCCTCACACGAAGCCACCTTGTGGCATATGTCGTCTTGCACCCCCCGTGAGAATACCACGACAGAGGCCGAGGAGGAGCTGGGCCAGGTGAAGAGGCAGCTCTAGGAAAAACAAGGTAAGTGATAACCTGTTATGTATTCGAAAAAGGGAAAATGATATCTAATGACCGAAATGCCATGATGTGTACAGAGGCGACGACCGAGGTCGAGGCCCTGAAAACGGCCCTGGTCGAGGCCGAGGGGAAGGCTGTCAAGGAGTAGGCCGCCCGTAAGAGGCTCAAGGCCCGGGTTAACGAAGTCCAATAGGAGCTCCAGGATGTGGTGAGGAAGTGTGAGACCTTGGAGCACAATGTGTCGGCTCAAGAGGCCGAACTTGCCAAGGCTCGTAAGAGTGCGGAGACGGCCCGGAGTGAAGCCCAGGGCGCTCTCCAGGAGATCCAGGAGGCCAGGAAGATCGCAGCGGGTAAGGCATTCAATATGCAAAGAAAGAATGTGAAGAGGAAATATCTTTTACTAACTCGGGTTCGAAGTTCTCCAGGGGCTTTTGTTGATATGCCATGCAGTGTGACCAACGCCGCAGAGTCCTTACGAGCCGAAGAAGGGGGCTCCCCGGAGAAGCTGTTCTGGTCGCAATATCTTGTGCCGGAACATCCGATGCCCTTCAGTGATCAGCTAAAACAGCTGGTCGAACTGCACAGGGTGGCCGAACTGGCCATGAAGGATTTAATAATCCGGTTGTGGCCAGCCGAAGCTATACCCAGCATTTACTTCAGCCTTGTGAAGAGGCTGGTTGATGCCTATCCTTGGCTGGACGTCATCAAGCGGTCCTTCTGCATTGAAGACGCGCATCTGGCCTTCTCCTATGTCAAGGTCTGGTGGGCGAAGATGGACGCCGTCAAGTTGGCGACCAAGGGGCCGCCGGAGGGCAAGGAGCACCACACACCCGAGGGATACTTTGGCGATGTCTTGGAAGGGTCCCGTATTGTTGCGGATCATTGTGCGAAAGACAATACCTTTGAATGAATGTATTCGAGCTCCCTCTACCTTGTATGATGAAACAAAGTGTTTATGCAATATAATGCTTGTTATGTTTTTAAATTTTTACTTCCTGTGCGACCGTGTTGTATGAAATCTAAGGGTTAACAAGTCGTCGGCTTCTGCCCCCACGTAGGTAGTACGGGGGTGTTCGGGATGGAATCTAAACAATCTTGATCCAATTAGATGGTCCATGAAGGAGTTGTTTAGCGCAATGAACCAGGCAACCAGACCATGCGGCTATAATGCCCTCACTTAGCCATAGGAGTGCGACAATAAAAACATGGGCGCAGCCCCTAGTATCCAAACTAGGGTGTTATATGCGTCTAATCGGGAAGTACCAATCCTTCGTGTAATGCGGAAGAAATCTCCAACGATTTTCATCCTCCGAACAGTTGACCGGCTCTCGCCGCATCATGACAGTCAGTTTTCAGCTTTCTCTACCGAGGTGCTCCGTTGGATAAGCTAAGGCACAATCGCAGTAGTTCTCCCTTTACTACCTTAGCCGATATAGCAGAACGTAAGCTAACAAGCACAGGAGCCGGGCAACCCAACTATTGACCAAAGACATGATTCGGATTGCCGAACTATACTTATAAAAAGTGTTCGGACTTTTGTTGTCGTAAAGTGGGGCGCTATGAAGCCCCTGGCAAACATCAAACGTACCAAAGTGTACGGGTGCTACCTGATAGGGTTATCCACAGGGGAGCTGAAAAAGGGAAAGAAAACAGAAAAGGTACAAAGGTAAAAAGTTGGGGTCGTACAGCTCCAACCGCAAACTGTTCTCATTGTAATTTAATTAGTATGTCAAGGCACATTAATACACTTAGTGCGATAAGCAACATGCTATTTGACATGCTGAAACCAAGGGAGAGCTGCATGTGGGTCCTAAAAAATAGGTAGAGTTATCGTTAACGGAATCACCTAAAAAGTCCCCCATATGTCTGTGTTTCTTGCCGTCTTGGTGTGTTTATCCTTCAAGAGGACCGACGACCAAACCACCAGATGGTGCCTGTGGGATTGAGACCTGAAAAGGAAACAAGTAAAAGTGAAATTATGTGTGTATCCGATGTCGGTTGAGCCGTAATATGGACCACAAGCTAGCTATGCCTCGGTCCATGCCCATGGGATTTTGAGTGTGTAGTTATGTACGCGCGGCACGAATGCCACCACTTGATCGAGACTGAGACGGAGGCCGGATTGCTAGT
The DNA here is from genome assembly GCF_003073215.2 of Triticum urartu. Lineage (NCBI taxonomy): Eukaryota > Viridiplantae > Streptophyta > Magnoliopsida > Poales > Poaceae > Triticum > Triticum urartu. The sequence goes on from NC_053028.1 coordinate 563,395,715, forward strand.
CAAGCTCCTGACGAGCCGAGCTCTCCTGCTGCAGAGTAGTTCGGACCCTCTTAACGGTGTTCGTGGGCTCGGCAGTCGAATTAAGGTTATGCTTGAGAAGGCCGCTCTGTACTTCTGCTGCTAAGGCGGCTGTGTGCTCTTCTGTATGGAGGGAGCATTCCGTATTTCCATTGACCGTTATGACGCCACGTGGACCGGGCATCTTGAGCTTGAGATAAGCATAGTGTGGTACTGCATTGAATCGAGCAAACGCAGTTCGTTCAAGCAGTGCGTGATAGCCGCTGCGGAAGGGGACGATATCGAAGATTAACTCCTCGCTTCGGAAGTTGTCCGGAGATCCAAAGACAACCTCTAGTGTGATTGAGCCCGTACAGCGAGCCTCTACGCCTGGTATGACTCCTTTGAAGGTAGTCTTGGTGGGCTTGATCCGTGATGGGTTAATGCCCATTTTTCGCGCTGTATCCTGATAGAGCGGATTGAGGCTGCTACCGCCGTCCATAAGGACGTGAGTCAGGTGGAACCCATCAATTATTGGGTCTAGGACCAGTGCGGCTGAGCCACCATGACGGATACTGGTCGGATGATCCCGACGATCAAAGGTAATCGGGCATGACGACCATGGATTAAATTTTGGGGCGACTGGCTCTATCACGTAGACGTCCCTGAGCGCACGCTTGTGCTCCCTCTTGGGGATGTGGGTAGCGTATATCATGTTCACCGTTTTGACCTGAGGGGGAAACTTCTTCTGTCCCCCTGTGTTCGGTTGTTGGGGCTCTTCGTCATCGTCCTCGCTTTACGATCCCTTTTCCCTGTTCTCGGTGTTTAATATGCCGGCCTGTTAAAAAACCCAGCAATCTCTATTTGTATGATTGGGTGGTTTGTCTGGGATGCCATGAATCTGGCACGGACGATCAAGTATGCGGTCCAAGCTGGATGGGTCTGAATTGTTCTTTTGGAACGGCTTCTTCCGCTGACCGGACTTAGAGCCCCTGAATCCGGCATTGACTGTCGTGTCCTTGGTGTTATCACTGTTGTTTCAACGCTTGTATCTGTTGCGTCGAGACTTGTCTTTGCTACTTTTAGCTTCAGGGGTGCCGGCGTCGCTTGCATTGTTTTTGCTACGGGCCAACCAACTGTCCTCGCCCGCACAAAAGCGGGTCATGAGTGTCGTGAGGGCTACCATGGATTTTGGCTTTTCTTGGCCGAGGTGGCGAGCGAGCCATTCGTCGCGGATGTTGTGTTTGAAGGCTGCTAGGGCTTCGGCATCCGGACAATCGATGATTTGGTTCATTTTAGTTGAGAACCTAGTCCAGAATTTCCTGGCGGACTCTCTAGGCTGTTGAACTATATGTCTTAAGTCATCAGCATCCGAAGGTCGAACATATGTACCTTGGAAGTTATCGAGGAAGGCCTCTTCCAAGTCCTCCCAGCTGCCAATAGAATTTGCAGGCAGACTGTTGAGCCAGTGCCGAGCTGGCCCCTTGAGTTTTAAAGGGAGGTATTTGATGGCGTGGAGGTCATCGCCGCGGGCCATATGAATGTGGAGAATGAAGTCTTTGATCCACACCACGGGGTCCGTGGTTCCATCGTATGATTCTATATTCACGGGTTTGAACCCTTCTGGGAATTCGTGAACCAGGACCTCATCAGTGAAGCAATGAGGGTGTGCGGCGCCTCTATATCGGGCCGTACCGCGATGTAGCTCTGATGGAGTCCATATGCGGTTTTCAGCCCACGCATGACTAAGTTTGTCACGTCCGAATAGGTGGCCGTCATCGCGTGTCGAGGTCGTCCTCGCGGTCCGTAGATTGATCTGGTATGTCCTGCTTTATTGTTCAGGTTTTTCCTGAGGTCATATGTATGACCGTGGGCTAATTTACCTCTACCTGCGCGATGAGGCGGGGCTTGCTGGTGTTCGACATGAGTTGCCATTTTGTCTCGACCACGTGGTGGTCCGTCAGCCGCATTGTACGATGGAGGTATGTATTCCGGCGCCTCCTCGTCAAACTGAGGTAGCAATTTGCGCTTTGGGTAGCTTTTGGTTGGGCGCTTGAGGACATATTCTTTGGCTGCTAGGACATCGGTCCATTTATCATTAAGCAGATCTTGGTCAGCTTGAAGCTGCGGCTGCTTCTTTTTCAGGCTCCTTGCAGTGGCGATTAGCTGGCGCTTGAAGCGCTCCTGCTCAAGAGGTTCCTCAGGCACGATGAAATCGTTGGTGCCGAGGCTCACCTCATCCTCGGAGAGCGGAAGATAACTTCCGTCCTCTGAGTCTTCATGCGTGGCCTGCTTACCAGGGCTAGCCTGCCAATCTTCCCGTTCATCTTGTTCATTAGTTGTTTCAACGGGGTCTTCGTTGTCTTTGGCACCTTCTGGAGTGTTATCTTCTCCTGTGCCGGTGTTGCTATCTTTGCTGCGACGTGACTTAGAGCGGCGCCGCTGACGTCGGTGCTTGGATTGTATTTCGGAAGGTTTATCGTCAGTTGGATCTTCCTTGTCATCGTCGTTGTTCTCCTTTGGTGCATCCACCATGTATACATCATACGAGGAAGTGGCCGTCCAGCGTCCGGTGTACGGCGGGTTCTGGGCCTCTTCTTCTCCAGCATCATCGTCCATACCGTCGATGTCCTCAGAGTCGTAATCAAGTGTGTCGGTCAAATCCTCAACCGTGGCTATGAAGTGGGTAGCGGGTGGGAAGAGAAATTCTCCACCGTCAGCCCCTAGTTTGAACCGGATATAGTTCGGTTGTGAGTCCTCCGCCAAGGACAGGTTCTTTAACGAGTTTAGCACATCGCCCAAAGGCGAGTGCTAGAAGATGTCTGCGGCAATGAACTCGAAGATTGATAAGTGATCAAGTTCAGCGTCTGCGGCTCACGTGGTTTGGAACTTACGACCGGAGATGAGTCCGGAGTTCCGGTGACAAAGACGTCGTGAGAGGTTAAGTCTATGTGCGGCTCCAACGCCGTGGAATCTGTGGCCTCCGTGGTGGGGTTGATCCTCCCGTCCTCGGATGGCGCAGTCTGCTCCGGCTCTAAGGCCAGAGCGGTTACAGGAGCGATATCCTGGATGCGGTCTGATGACAGATTTAGGTCATGATCATCGGGTTGACCGGGAGCGGTCGCCGCGGTCTCAAATCCAGCGAAGATTAAATCTCCACGGATGTCCGCCACGTAGTTCAAACTCCCAAGTCTGACGTGATGGCTAGGGGCGTAGCTATCGATCTGCTCCAGGTGGCCAAACGAGTTGGCCCGCAGTGCGAAGCCGCCGAACACGAAGATCTGTCTGGGGAGGAAAGTTTCTCCTTGGACAACGTCACTATCAACGATTGAAGGGGCCATCGAACCTTTCGTCGATGGCACAGTGGAACTCTCAATGAAAGCACCAATGTCGGTGTCAAAACCGGCAGATCTCGGGTAGGGGTCCCGAACTGTGCGTCTAAGGTCGATGGTAACAGGAGACAGGGGACACGATGTTTTACCCAGGTTCAGGCCCTCTCTATGGAGGTAATACCCTACGTCCTGCTTGATTGATATTGATGAATACGAGTATTACAAGAGTTGATCTACCTTGAGATCTTAATGGCTAAACCCTAGAGGTCTAGCTGGTATGGCTGTGATAATGATTATCTGCCCCTCCGGACTAAGTCCTCGGTTTATATAGACACCGGGGAGATCTAGGGTTACACAAGGTCAGTTACAAAGAAAGGAATCTACATATTCGGTCGCCAAGCTTGCTTTCCATGCAAGGAGAGTCTCATCTGGACACGGGTGCAGCCTTCGGTCTTTGCATCTTCACAGCCCATCAGTCCGGCCCATGGCTAACAGGCCGGACGCCCGAGACCCCTTAGTCCAGGACTCCCTCACTTGCAATGGGAGAGGTGCTTAGTTTTGGGTTCAATCTTGCGGTGTCCTCACCCAGTGACAGAAGGGGTAGCGAGGCACGTATTGCATTGTTGCCATCGAGGATAAAAAGATGGGGTTTATATCACATTGCTTGAGTTTATCCCTCTACATCATGTCATCTTAATTAAAGTGTTGCTCTGTTCTTATGAAGATGTAGGCAGGAGTCGGTCGATGTGTGGAGTAATAGTAGTAGATGCAGAATCGTTTTGGTCTACTTGTCACTGATGTGATGCCTATATTCATGATCATTGCCTTAGATATCGTCATAACTATGCGCTTTTATATCAATTGCTCAACAGTAATTTGTTTACCCATCGTATGTTTTCTTTCAAGAGAGAAGCCTCTAGTGAAACCTATGGCCCCCAGGTCTATTTTCCATCATATATTTTCAGATCTAGAAACCAAAAAACTCAAAAATACCTTGCTGCAATTTATTTATATTTACTTTAGTTTGCTCTTTTATTTATCTTTTATACCTATCTCTTTTAGATCTTGCTCTTGTTCGTGACCGTGAAGGGATTGACAGCCATTTTTTCGCGTTGTGTGCAAGTGTTTGTTAGTTTGTGCATGTGCATATATTGGGGACTTGCCTGTGCCTCCTACTGGATTGATACCTTTGGTTCTAACTGAGGGAAATACTTATCTCTACTTTGCTACATCACCCTTTCCTCTTCAAGGGAAAAATCAACGCAAGCTCAAGAAGTAGCAACAGCTGGCTGAACAGGCGCCCACATGGCTGGCTATAGCCTGGCCGGCTGAATGGGCATCCGCACGACTGGCTGAAGCATGGCCGTCTAGGCTACCCTCCAAACAGTCGGGTGGCCATAGAGCCACTGTACGCGGGCGACGCACCATGAACGGTGCATGCATTTGGTCACATGGAGCCAACGAAATAGCTCGCAACGAGTCCCACGTGAGAGTCGGGCACTATGACCATGACCCAGCTCACGTGCACCCGGCTGTCCCGACCACACTAGCCCAACGTGAGGTGAGGGCGTCGACAGGAGGGCCCGACTACAACTTCCTACGTGGGGCAACACGTGACAAGACCCTCGCGGGTGTGCCCAATGCCGCCCAATGATGGTGGCCCTTGTCTTACTAGGCGGTTCACCCCATTCATGGACCTGCCAGTCAAGCCTGGTTCACCCCGCGCGCGTGGGACAACACACGTGGCCTCGCTGGCAGACGCCACCGAAGCTGCCGAATGACGGTGGCCCTGGGTGGGCACACAGTCCACCCTTCATGGACCCTTCGGCCGTTTCGCCTGAGTTCGAACCATCCAGGCAGATCGTACGACTCAAAGAGCCCCCGAGAAGCCCCTGCGGCAAGCCACCACTGGACGCATGGCCAGGAGGCTCTCTCTACCCGCAAGGTGCCCAGGTAGGTGGGTACTCCATCCATCATCCTTTCTATGAGCAATTTGTTTCTTATTTGTACTTGGATCCATGCCTTCTTCCGATGCAATGATTGATGTGATCTTGGGTCGTGTTGACCTCTAATTGGTCAAATATTTATGTAGTGGCATATGTTTGCCATAATGTTATCGCGTATTATCTCTTTTATTCATGAGTATTTGTATTTGTTGTGATGTCCACCTTGTTACCAACATATGATCCTATGTGCATGTTATGAAGTCAAATGGGGCTACCAATATGTGCTTCTATCCTTAGAGGAGATTGCAAAGTCTTCGATGGGGCTAAGACTACATATTGGGTGTTATAGTTATCTTCACAAACTGGATTGGAATACGTCGTAGTCCCGGATGATCTGCCACCATCAACAAATTTTTCGAGGGTACGCAATAGTGTACCATAACGTTATACAAGGTTAAATAAGTGTACAAGGCAACAAAGAGTAAGCTCACACCACACATGGTAAAGGCAGACTCAAACTCCACCCCACTCCTAAACACAACACGAACTACTCACAAAAGACTAGAAACTTCTCTATCGCCGGCTAACGTCCATAACCCGAGATCCTCGAAAATGCGAGATGTGATATCAGAGGCTATGAAAATGCCATGACTATTTCCAAACACCCGATCATTGTGTTGCTTACTTGCTTCCATAAATTCTAGTAGACAATTGCGATCAAGGAGTCGAATCCCTTCCTATGCAGCTTGCGCAGACGGTTCCGAGCATTGCACCACCAATCTCCAATGTAATCCTCGTCCGATGGCAATAGTGATATATCAGTCCATGCCAAGGTAAAGCACTGGAACCAAACCTGCCAAGTGTACACACATTGTAGGAGGATGTGATCCACAATGTCCTCTTCTTAGTCACATACGAAGCAAGGCGAGATTTGATCCTACAGTCTATAATGCAATCTCCTATTTGAGGTCCATAGTCAATATTGAAATGCCAACCACATGAAGATCTTGCAAGATAATGGGGCCCATCATTTCCATATGGCATTGGCATTGACACATGTGATACTCCTAGCCCACAACATTGCATAAGTGGAAGCCAAATTATACACTCCCATAGGGCAACATCTTTTCGCTCCTGATCAAGCTGAACCGTCACCATGATTTCCCCTAGTCTGGTTAGTTGGACAAGGCCATCCATTGAGAGCTCAGTGTCAGATGCCCAATGATGCAGATTCAGACCCTCCTTAACCGTGCGGCGGTTTATAGTTTGGGTCCTGACATGGACGATGAGAGCGGGCGCAATCTCATCATATGTTTCATTAGTAACCCATTTGTCCTTCTAGTGCTCACCGGATCCAATTTGCCAATGTACTAAGCTATTGAAAAAACCTTGAACCTGGGAATCCACAACTAAGGGCAACCCCTGCAAGGTCCTAGACCGATCAGTTCGCTGAAGCCGTAACAATGAAGACGAAGAGCAAGCCTGTGCTTCCTGAGATCGATAACTAGAAGTGAAAGTGATTAGGATAATTTTTGACTGAAGCTATCAAATAAAAAATGGAATGTGGGAACACATTTTTACTATCTATCAGATTCAACAACTGGTACTAGATATCTTTGTTGGATACGAGATAGTATACCATACATACATTATCCAACGGATATCGGATTATCCTTATAGTGGTCCGGTTATCCGACCTAGAAACTTTGGTAAGTATCGGTTTTTCATCAACTCGACTGTGTTGCCCACACATCCCAACCCAAAATTGGCCCACAACCAACCTAACCTAGACATGTGCGTGCGCAACCCCCTCCCCTCCCCAGCCGCACAGACACATGCCTGCATTTACCGGTAAATTCCGTTTGTCGCTCTGTTCAACACTTTGATGGGCAAACACATACAAATGAGCGCACTATGGTCAGCCCACATTGGCGATCGTTGTATCATCAATTTTCCTTTCTCCATTGTGTCCTAAGCGTTTCAGGTGGGTTTCTTCGTAGTTTTTCATTTTTTTTCCTTTTGGTTTTTTCTCGGTTTTCTTTTTCTTCTGAATTTTATTTCTTTCATTCTTCCTTTTCTATTTTTTCTATTCTAAAATTAATATTGTTTACGAACACATAGAAAAAAATAAATACTTGAAAATTTTGAAATGCATGATCAATTTTTAAAACTAGATGAACATTTTTTATACTATATAACAATTTTTAAAAGTTGCAGGAACATTTTTAAAAACTACAAGATTTTTTAATATTTATTTTTACATGTGTCAGTATATTTACACGAAGCTATCAAATATTTATTTTTAAGAAAAGGGGAACACTTTATCTAATGACATGTTTTTTTAAATGTAAGAACACTGATTTTCATTTTAGTTATGTATTTTTTCCTTTTTTTAGTGTTTAAACAAAATATGAAAGAAAACTGACAAAATTTAACAATTACAGGTACACTGATTTGGATCTAAAATCTAAGAGAATATATAGTAACTCATATGACTAAGAATTACAATGAAATCTCTTGGAAACACCTTCTTCGTAGTATCAATCTCTCCTATAAAAGTTATTTCAAAGACTTTGGTAAAGAGCCTGTAAATGGACTGGAGCAACGATATTGTCACTCTTTCACTTACGCGAACATTACTAATAACGATATTTAAAAACGCCTTGAGTCGTCCATCCAAAAAGATGGGAAGCCTTGAAGATGAACACACTTGGACTAGCGATGATCCACTAGAAGTGTGGGTCGTTGAATCACAATATATTTGTCATGTTGTCGATGAAAGATTTCAACTTCATAAAGAATCGAACCAGCAAAAAAAGTTTGACACACTAATATAAACTCATCAGATCTGAAGCGAATTTGGAAGGACAGAAAACTTCTTAATCTCATGGAACCGCCAAAGAACAAGAGTAGATTTATCCTCGTATTTACGATGATCACTAGAACGCAGAACTCTTGAAGGTACGAGCTGCAGCCCTGAACGAAACCGTCGCGTCTCGTAAAAACAGGTGGAGGCAGGCAGCGCACGCCAAACTGGGCTGGCCCATGAGGCGTACCTGAGCGTTTCGCCGCGAATTGGACGCGGTGAGCGTCGAGGAGCTCTCACCTCAAGTCATATACTCGCCCTAAAAAAAGAGCCATACTCACCGACCAGAGATCGCCGGTCATCTCCCCACTTCGCCGGCCACCACCCCCGCTCGATCCCTTTCCCAGCCAACGCATCCACTGCTCCTCCAGCCGGGCATAGCGGAGGCGGCCGCTCGCGCGCGACGGCGGATGCCGGCCACCTCCCCTAACCCTTAACCTCGCCAGTCCCCACTTCGCCGGCCACCGTCCCCCGCACGAGCTCGGCGGTGCACGCCCGCCTCCTCTCCGCTTCTCTGCGGACGTCGCTCGCCGTCTCTGTTGCCTGCCGATCTCACTTCACCATCGACAACAGGCCCGCGGTTAGTGCGCTCTGTTTATACATTTTCTGCTAGATTTAATCTATCTACATGCTTCGTTCTCTGATGTGCCATGCCGTTTCTGTTAACTGAGTTCGAATTCCATGTTTTTTTTTGCCTCATTCTTTGTACCACTAATGCCTATTCAAGTCAGCAACGCATGTAGAAGCACACATCAACCACAATTTAATGAGTTCATAAGTAGATCCATATTGCCAGGAGTACCTTGAGGAACAGGTATGATAAAAAAAAGTAAAAAATATCCATACCTTGAGTCCATATTATCCATCCCATAGATTGAACCTGTGTCTATACTGAACTTGTTTGCCATTGATTGAACTTGTGTGCATTTTGCACAGTAAGTTCCATACCAAAGGTTCCGCAAGATCTCACTCACAAGTCACAAATCACTGCTGAGGGATCATCCTTGTTTATCCAAGGAAATAAGATGTTATTACTGTTCTTTTTAATATTAGTTTCCTGTTTTCTCTGTCTTGCAATCAGAGTCGGGCTTATACAGCAGAAATGTTTTGGACTTGAGTCGTTGAATGGTCTTTGTGAACACAGATCAATATACGCTGTAGGATAGATGACACAGTTTGTTTTAACCCGAGATGCATGCCTAAGGTTATTGCAAGTGGTAGCTACTGTGAGAATACTGCTATTTCCTGACTAGAGTTAAATTTGTGCATTGCTGTTATACGCTTGGTAGGAAGAAATGATATCTAATATGTTGTGCTAGGTTTTTATTTGTATTCCAGCATATAAGGTTTGCATGTAGATATGATGTTAATTTCTCTCCTTTCATCCCCTTATGTCATTTGCCTTTCATCCCTCTGCTGAACATTTATACATCACCGCCTAAGCAAACAGTCATCTTTCCAATACACTTAACTAAGAACACATGCCGTTATATCTTTCATCTTCCGAGAGCACTTGACAATGGTTCATATAGCATTGTCTTTACCAAATCCACGGTTTCCTGAACATGAGAACTTTCTTAAACACCATGCCTATCAAAGTATTCCAATCTAAAAGGTCCACACAAAGTTTTATGGAACTGGAGGTCGAACTCAACATATAAATGCAAGTTATAATCATGTTCTTTTACCAGTCGCATCGATATACTTGATGCATTATATGATGTCTAATGCTTCCATACAACAATATATTGTTTAAGTGGAAACCATGATACTTCGTCCACTCGTTAAAGAACTCTATCCAGCTTTGACCAAAGATACCATCACGAGTTTCTGGATTACATGTATGAAAAGGAAATGACATCCGTATATTTGAGATATAAATACTTGAAATCGTACCTTCATTTTTTTCCTACTACTTATGGTAGAAGTATTGCAGAAAATTTAGCGATTGAAGCTGCATATTCTTGACTTTGAATTGTAATAAGCACTATTATTTTATTTTCTACCGATTGTGTACCAGAGATTTGGGACTAAAATCATAAGCGAAAGGACTGAATTGAATGTTGAAAGTTGTTACGAGAATCCCAAATCTCCACTCTGCTAAATCTGCAAATCCGTGATCTGCTGGGGTTTCCAGGTCGAGTGAAAAACGTTCGGCAGCCAAACTCTGGCTCCGATCAGTAGTCTGGGCTGACAAGTGACAACCCATTTAGCACTGATGCCAGCCCGTTCGCATGGAGAAGCTGGCCAAGGTCAGCGTAGTCGATTCGGGATGAACTTGGGAACAGAGGAGAGGCCGGCCGGCACCGATGGCGAGGACCACCCCGTCATTGTGATGCTCGGCTGGGGAAACGGAGGTGTCCGGGAGGTTTAGGGCGAAGCGCTGGATCGATTTTGTGGGTTTACAGGAAGGCACACGTGGTAGGTGGGGGTTGGTGACAACGGGTGGATCCGAGGGTCACCTGCCGGAGCGGGAGGACGGTAGTGGTGCTGGGCTGTTCTGGCGTGAGTGTCGCTCTTCCTTGCACGCGTTGGCGAACTAGGGGCGGTTCAGCCGTGGGTGAGAACTTGGCTTCGGGGCACGTCAGGAGCAGGATGGCTGGAGGTCGGAAGAGAAGCTCGTGGCGGCGAGCTCGGAGCTTAGGCGGCGGGTTCGATCATCCGCCCATTCTCTCACGTCGGCAGCTGTTCTTCTTCGTTTCCCAGAAGACGAAGGGCACCGGCAAGGAAACCGACAAGAGTTGTACGGGCATATTTTGTGCCGCTTTGAGAAAGAAGGGAGAGAACAGGCGCCGAACCGGTACGCTGTTACTTGGCGGTGGCAGCACTTCGTAATCTTTTCAACTCCACTGAAAACGATTCCCTGGATCCAGGAAAATGTCGCTCCGCATTTTTACTGTGGCACTGTTGAAACAGTTCCTGGATCCGGGAAAACATTTGGTCGGGCTCCACCGAGTAGGCTGAGCACGGAGCTGGAGAACTTCCGAACAGGCCCTTATGGTTTATAATACAAGTATTATGCCATTGTTTCTATTTGTTCTACTTCTACATATTTAGATGGTCTCCTATCTGGATGACTTCAATTTTATGAACCATGTCAGTATCTGCAAAGCCTTACACAACCAATACAAACTGTAGCTCCACCAGATCCAAATGCTCCTCTTTGGAACATGCTCGAGAATATTGCATTAACACCTGAAGATAGGATGGCAGTAGGGATGCACCTTTGCAAGCCAGAGTTTCAAGTTCATTGTAGCTTCCTTATAAGCATGGGTGAGGATTACATCTCATGTTGGGTGTTGAATCATTTATCCGGTGATTATCCTGCTGATGGCCGTACTGATGATCCTATTGATGACCATACCGATGATCCTACTCATGGTCGTACTGATGATCCTGCTAATCTTTAAGTTATTGTTGATTACAAAAGATAAGTACACGAGTTTCCTTTTGGTGGACTTCTGGTTATGTGATTGATGCACTATTGTGTTCAAACAATCTAGTACTGATCTGGTAGGAAATGTGACTTTTGGACATGTTAGTGGTTAACAATCTAAGTACTGATCTGTTCAATATCTTCAAGGTATGATGTAAACTGAGACCTGAAATGTAATGATAATTGGATCTGGTTATGTTTGGTCTTCTCTGATTATTAATTCACTCCTGTAATACGTGACCAACAAGTGGTGAGTGTAACCCAGGGAAAAAATGAACCAAACACTGCGTGGAGCTTCTATCCACACAGGCATATCTTCAGGACATCACCAAACACGGCCTAGGATTCTTTGTGTGCCTGCCTGGGCAATTTGTTAAGCACACTCAGGTTACTCTCAGGCAGGGAATATTCTCAGGCATGTTGCTCAGTGTAGGAATCAAACAGACCCTGTTTCTTTCCTTGAATGGCATTTCTCTGTTTTTTTCATGCTTTGGTGATGATTTCTTATCGTGGTTTCATATTAGTCATTTCTCAGCTGTTCTGTCTTATCTTGTATAACCTTGGTCATTTTTTGTACTTGTACTCACTGTATGTGTTTCCAATGCTGATACTGCAGCATGGCGGCCAGACGCAACATTCCTTATTCTGTTCTTCCTACGGAGGACAGGGATGAGGACAATATTGACCGTCGGTTCACATACACCCCAAAATCCTTGAGGAGGATCCCATGGAAGTCGATTGCCCTAGCATTATTCCTCCTCTTCCTGGGAAGCTCTCTTCTGTTCCTTTCGTATTTTATATTCACAGGTCACATGGAGGGTGATAGCACTCAGGTGTATGGTCTATTGTTCCTGGGTATCCTTGCCTTTCTTCCTGGTATGTCAATTATACAATTATATCACTTCAATTTCCGTATTGTGGTTGATATGCCACTGTTTCATCTTCCAGAGTGAATATTATCTTATTCAAATTATTCGATAAATATTCCTATAAAAACAATGGCCACTCTCATATGCTTCCTGTAAAAACTTCCTACGTAAACAATGGCCACTTGCACCACTGGAGTAATTAAGCATGGTGCAGTTTTTTTCTCTTCTCATTACATATGTACATACTTCCTACAAAAATAGGACCCCACTAGCTGGCGACCGTTCGCCAGCTAGGGGTGGCATTTGCGAATTGCCGGGGTGGCAGTTTTAGTGTTTTTTGGGATGGCATTTGTTTAATTTTAGTGCAGTTTTCACCCAAAAACTGCCACCATCAGATCTTGATCGAGTGGCGTGTGAGGCGGTTCGTTGGGGGTGTTCCTGGCAACCATTCGCCAGGTAACATTACCATAAAAATAATGTGTCCACTTGCATTACTGGAGTATGCAAGGCAATGTTTACTGTTGATATATAACCGTAACTGGTATAGGCTCTTCCATTTTAGACGAAACAGGCCCGTTTTTGCATCTCAATTATTATGCTGAAAACAGAACTTTTCCCGTTCTTCTGCATCTCTACTGTTACGCTTGAAACAAATTATCTCGCTCTTTAGGGCTGTTCTACTTTCCAAACAAGCATATAACTCTTACATGTACATATTTACATTGCTTATGCAGGATTTTATGAGACCCGAGTTGCATACTATTCATGGAGAGGAGCACCAGGGTACACCTTTGCGTCCATTCCAGATTATTAGCCTTTGATTTTAACTCATCGACTGGGCAGTAAAGATATTGAACAGCAAGAACAAAAATATGAAACTTGGTCTCAAATGGAATGAGCACGTGTTGTTATGTTAGTACTACAAATAGTTGACATGTAGGCGAAGCCACCTTCTGTTGACTATTGCTCTCTTGTGCTTTGCTTGCTTGTTCATTGCTACGTAGATTGGTGTTTTGGAGTTACTTAGATATGATTTTAGTATGTTATAATCTAGAAATATATTCTTAGGGCTTTGTTCTGTTTTGCTTGCTGAAGATAACTAGTATGTATATTACCCCATACTTTATCTGTGGTTTCTGTCAAGTGCATTATCGTTTTTGTACTTTCTTTTAATTGCTGACATTGCAAAGGGACGCTGTGGGTTGGCTTCAGTTTAACTGGCGGCGTCACGATGTAATCTTCGGACAATCTAACGTGTCCCAGCTACTCCTTCAGTGCTACGACTCTTGTCAAGGAAAAATTCCCCGCAGAGAGAGGATGTGCATGCAGTGATATGGCCACACCCCAAGGAAGAGCAATGAGAATTTGAGCAGCTGGCTGGCCGCACGTTCCATCTCGTCAAGTTGTACACTGTTGCACCGTCTGCTAACCACCGGACCATCAGCTTCGACAGGGACACGCACACATGGTTAAACTAAATTATCAGTACTGATGCGATCACTTTCAAGTACCTACTTACTACATTCCTCGAAACAAACAAACAACAAAAAATCAACTCTAAAGGTTTCTTTCTCAAGCTGCTGCATTGCCGATTGGCCACATGGTGAACCGGGAATCAAACCAGCAATTGACGATCTGCTGATAATGTGGCTCGCTCTCTGCCGTGGTCGTCGCTGATGGCTCAGCATGGCGAGAATGGTCGAGAAGATGGACTTCTCCAGGAAAAACGATCTGCAAATTGCAACCGTGTCAACACCCCCTTGGAAAAAACACCATAGCATCCAAGAAAAATGACGCCTCTTTCGCCGAAAAGAAAAGAAAATGATGCCTGGAAGACAAGTGCATAATCAGCTCCAGCCACGGGCTAGTGTTCACCGTGGAGTACGTATTGTATGTTTAGCCTTATTGCTCTATTCTATCCCCACATGGGTGATTTTGTGCAACATGGATCGTCCAATGTCACTATCATCAAATCACACACACACAAAAAGAATGGTCCCGGATCTGATCTTCCTGACCTTCGATAATAAGTGCGCCAAGCGCTGCTGTCCTTGATCGACAGATCGCTTCACGGTTCAGTTTTTAAAATTGGTGACGCCGGCGGAATAGCCGCCACCATCCACCCACCAAAGTAGAAGTAAAGGACACCGTGCGTGGCACGTCGTCGCAGGCAGAATCCAATCCACCATCAAACAAAAAGAAGGGCTGCCTGCACGAGGCAGGCGCGCGAGAAGCCACCCTGCAGCGTTAACTACTCGCCCGACACCACTCGGCGGCAGGCAGAGGCAAGCCACTCTCTCACTCATCACAGCCCGGGCGGTTGACTACTACCCACTGAGCAGAGCAGCCTTCGGGGCGCGATCCAGGAAGCCAGGAACGGCAAAGCAGCCCCCGCGGCGGCGGCTCGATCGCGACGACAAGAAATGGCCACCGCCCTCCGCCCTCCCCGGCTCCCAGGTGCGTCCGCCCGTGCATGAACCCCTGATCTCGCCCGAAAGTCAAAACGATTTCGATCCGTAGGTTTGATTCGGTTTATGCGGGCTTGGATTCCAAGGATTTTCTCTCTCACCATGTTATTAGATTCTAGTTGTGCTGTTATTCACTTACGTATTATTCTTGTCCAGTCCCAACCCCCAGCCAATACAACAGCTCCTCAATCCTCAAAGTTTTCCTTTTCCCTTTGGAGTTTCAGATAATACTAGATGTCTAGCCATGCAGTTTCAGATAATAGATGAACTGAGAGAGAGAGAGCATAGGTGATGACAGTAAAAAGAAAAAGGAAAATCTATTTTCTGCAATGTGTGCAAGGTGGTTATTGCCGGCCGGCGATCTTTGTTCAGTAAAAGAACGTGAGGCCATTCCCAACACGGGTCGATATCAAGAAGGGCTATCTCTATCTATCTGTGGAGCTGGATATACAGATCACAAAATCAATTTTGGTTAGGCGTCAAGTCAGCATCGCGCTGGTCCAAGTTGGATGAATACAGAGCAGAACAGTGTAGATGGGGGAAGCACGCTTGTGTCGTTGGCACCTACCAATAATCATTTCATTCCATGAGACTATCAATAGTTTCTAGATCAACAACATTTTCAATGCTTATTATTCAGCCTGAAATCATTAGGCACATCTAATCTGTGTTAATTAGTAATTATATACTATCTAATTGTTTCAGTTAGATTTTTCACCGTTGTGGTTTCTGAATTCTGGCGTTGCGAACACCACCTGCATTGCAGCAGTCCCGGAGCAGGCTTCCTCGCTTCATCGCCTACCAAAGCACAGAGTCGCTGTCACCGGGCGTAGGAGCTTCGCCGCCAGGGCCGGCTCGTATCCAGGCAACGTGGGCGTCCCGAAGCAATGGTACAACCTCATCGCCGACCTGCCGGTGAAGCCGCCGCCGATGCTGCACCCGGGGACGCACCAGCCGCTCAACCCCAGCGACCTGGCCCCTCTCTTCCCCGACGAGCTGATCCGGCAGGAGCTCACGGAGGAGCGCTTCATCGACATACCCGACGAGGTCCGGGATGTCTACGAGCTCTGGCGCCCCACGCCGCTGATCAGGTAAAGAAAGATGCTGTTGCTGTCGTGATTCAAGGGAGCGTGGAGTAAACAAGGTGTTGATATGGCAGGGCCAAGAGGCTGGAGAAGCTGCTCGGCACGCCGGCGAAGATCTACTACAAGTACGAAGGCACTAGCCCGGCGGGGTCGCACAAGGGCAACACCGCCGTGCCGCAGGCGTGGTACAACGCCGCGGCGGGGGTCAAGAACGTGGTCACCGAGACCGGCGCCGGCCAGTGGGGCAGCGCGCTCTCCTTCGCCAGCACCCTCTTCGGCCTCAACTGCGAGGTGTGGCAGGTGCGCGCGTCCTACGACCAGAAGCCGTACCGGAGGCTGATGATGGAGACGTGGGGCGCCAAGGTGCACCCGTCGCCGTCCGACGTGACGGAGGCCGGCAGGAGGCTCCTGGCGGCGGACCCGAGCAGCCCGGGGAGCCTCGGGATGGCCATCTCCGAGGCGGTGGAGGTCGCGGCCACCAACGCCGACACCAAGTACTGCCTCGGCAGCGTGCTCAACCACGTCCTGCTGCACCAGACCGTCATCGGCGAGGAGTGCCTGGAGCAGCTGGCGGCCATCGGCGACACCCCGGACGTCGTCATCGGCTGCACCGGCGGCGGCTCCAACTTCGGCGGGCTCGCCTTCCCCTTCATGCGCGAGAAGCTGGCCGGCAGGATGAACCCGCAGTTCAGGGCCGTGGAGCCCGCCGCGTGCCCCACGCTCACCAAGGGCGTCTACGCCTACGACTACGGCGACACGGCCGGGCTGACGCCGCTGATGAAGATGCACACCCTCGGCCACGACTTCGTCCCCGATCCCATCCATGCAGGTGTTCATCACTGCAACTCCTTATCTGTCTCCATTAATTGGCTTCCTGCTCTGTTTACTGACGCAAAGCCATTTGTGCAGGTGGGCTTCGCTACCATGGAATGGCGCCTCTTATCTCCCATGTGTATGAGCTCGGGTTCATGGAGGCCATGTCCATACAGCAAACTGAGTGCTTCGAAGGTACATGTCCATACATTTTGCAGTCGATTTCTCGTCTCTTGACCGTGTATTTGAACTCACTCAGACATTCCTTGCCTTCGTTGATGAATTATCTGCAGCTGCATTACAATTTGCACGGACGGAGGGCATCATCCCGGCGCCGGAGCCGACGCACGCGATCGCGGCGGCGATCAGGGAAGCGCTGGAGTGCAAGAGGACCGGGGAGGAGAAGGTCATCCTCATCGCCATGTGCGGCCACGGCCACTTCGACCTCGCCGCCTACGACCGGTACCTGAGAGGCGACATGATTGATCTCTCACACTCCTCTGAGAAGCTCAAGGAGTCTCTGGGTGCCATTCCCAAAGTTTGATGTTAGAGGTTCAGAGATTGATAGAAGAACAGTGTGGGAAGTTGGGATACAATAAGATGAACAATGTGACGTTTTCTTGGTGCATGGCACAAATAAATTTGATCAATAACAGATGTTACCTTTTGGCTTCTGCTCCCTCAATTCTTGATACATTCCATCCTAGTTTTAAAATTTTGTTTGAATTTTTTTTTCTAACTTTTCACCATTGCCCCCACAATATAACTCCCCATTTGGCTATTACATTGTCTGACTGTCATTTCTTAGGGCTCATTGGGTACAACAGTTTTTTCTAAAAAAAATCATAGGATGAGAATACTATAACATTTTTTTCTTTAAGAAATTAACCTATAAATTCCTGTAGGAAACATCAATTTCCTCTAAATTTTGTAGGAGTCGAAACCTAAGATCAAACCACATATTAAATTAACTTTGAGATGTCTGAGGCAAGATATTTATGTAAATTTCTTAGAACAACTACACGACAACTTTGTAAAATCCCCGTGTTTCTTTAGAAATACAATACAAATAATACAAATACAAACACTCACAAACAAGTACATATACTCACCCTATAAACGCACACGCACACACATCGTATCCCCGTGAGCACTGAGTCGATGGGTTTTGATATCGATAAAGTCACCACAGATGCCTCACTACCAACGGGAACATTGCCTCCATTAAAAGAATATTTTGCTTTTAGGAGACACCATAGCGTCTAACCTGAGATTGGTCCCTGGTGCTGGGTACCACTACCCTCTTACCCATCCTATAGCTATCAATAAGCTGGTCACTTCCTCTAGCTTTCTATTCCTTTGTTCGTGGGATGGTAATATTGTAGTAATAGGAAAATCATAAGAAATGAGGTTTTATGTATCTTAATTTCTATAGAGAAAAAGATGTCATTTGACACACATGATAGAATTTTGTTGTTGAGTCTAGGCTAATGTTTTTTTCCTTTGAAATGCGAAGGATTGGTTCCTATCCTACATAGGAATAGGAATCCATCCCTACAAACCAAAGGATCCAAAGAAAATTTTAATTTTTCTTTAAAAATCCTATCCTATAGAATTGGTGCAAAAATTTCTACAACCAAGGAGGCAGGCCTAATAGGGCAATTGGGCTGGCATGGGGAAATATCTAGTGATACTAGTGCACCCGAGTTAAATTGTCATATTTATAGTTGTTGATTTTAAAAAAATCATATAATAATAGTAGTAGTAGTAGTAGTAGTAGTAGTAGTAGTAGTATAAGAATTCATCTAAAATCCACATTCGAACATAGTATTAGAAAAAGGACGCCGCTAACTGCCACACATGTGGACGTTAAGAAATCTGCTCACACGTTCTGTGTGGTGCCTAAGAGGACCAGCCCACACGTCTGTGTGTGGGCAAAACAACTAGCGCCCACACGCCTCTTTTTTCTCCTCCCGGTCCCTTTTACACGCGTGCATGTGGGCGAAATAGATAACGCCCACACGCCTGGTACGTCAGGCCTCGTACCTCGTGGTCCCGCACGCCCCACGTGACACTTTACCGCGCGCCCCGCAGTTGCCATTGGTCGGACCCTCGTCCATGTTCGTTTAAGTGCAGTTGCCATGTCGCTGAACTACGGTTGCCATGTCGGACAACTACAGTTGCCATGTTTGCTCAACTGCAGTTACCATCTCAGGTCAAAGTTCCAGATTGCCATTTTTTGGATAACTACAGCTGTTGCCATGCGTGGTCTGATCTACTGCAGTTGCCATGATTTCAAAACTTTAGGAGTTGCCACCTACTAACACTAGGCAGTTGCCATGTAGCGCTACAAAAAAAGGCATGGCAAAAAACATGTTTGGGTAAAAGAGAGAGTTGCCATGTGCTCACAAGCACGCTAGGGCAGTTGCCATTTAAAAAGAAAGAGTTGCCATCTGCTTATGTGCACGCTAGGGCAGTTTGCCATGTACCATGCCAAACATATGGCAATGACATGTTTGGATAAAAAAAAAGAGTTGCCATCTGCTTGCAATCACACTAGGGCAGTTGCCATGTACACTGCAAAACGCATGGCAACTGGCAACTTGGTTGTGGGAGAGGAGGCAGGCGTGTAGGCGAGATGGCAAACGCCCACACACCAGCCCTTGTGCGTGACTGAAAACTGGTGTGTGGGCGAACTGCTAAACGCCCACACACCGGCCCCTCCGTGTGGTAAAATGGATGTGTGGGCGACCTCTCTTACACACCACACACGCGAGTCGTCCTACGTAGCATAGAAAATCAGTTAATTCGTGCCAAGATTCGTGTAGAAGTTATTGGACGGTGATGGAGGCGTGTGGGTGAGTTGGCTAACGCCCACACGTGTGGGCGTTAACATTTTCGTAGAAAAAATAATTACAAATTTCATTTACGATAAAGAAAATGGACCAGATCGGTGACCCAATTTGTATTATCTATAATTCGCATCGTGATTTGTCTTTTTTCAGGTATTTATTTTAAATTCTGAATCTGATTTTAAATTTATACAAGCGGCGCTTTTTAAAATTAATATTTTGAGCGCTTTTTGAAAATTATGTCGTTTTTTAAGGAGAAAAATAAACCAATTACCTAGGACGCCCCAGGAAGAGAACTCTCTCATCCCAGCCCAACAACCCCAGGGACATGTTAAAAAAGGGACAGGCCTCTTCTAGAAAAAAAAAAGGACAGGCCAAGCGGAGAATCGAGGGTTTCGGCTTCCTTGTCATCTCGCCGTCTCCGACGCCGGCGACCCGGGAGCGAGACCTCCAACCCCCGCCCTCTCGCCGGCGGCGTATTTCCCCGTTCCGTAGACCAGGTGAGGGCGCAGAACTTCGCTCTTCTACGGTCTTGTTCGGACGGAGTGACGCTGACGTCGTTGTGGGCCGGTGAGTAGGTATGAAGAGGGCCGCGCCGTCGGAGGAGCCGGTGGAGCTCTCTTCGGGCGACGACCTGAGCTCGGATTCCGACGATGAGGCCGGGAACGGGAAAGGCGAGAACTCCTTCCGGCTGCCCATGTCCTCCAAATCTACAGCTCCAGCAAAAGGTGAGAGCTATTTCGGTCGCTTTTTGTTACAAAAATAATCGATTTGCGCGCTCATTAGAGTTGATATAACGTCTCCGACTCCTTGTTTATGCTAAATTTTGGTGTGATTTTAGCTTGTATCTGCCCAATGGCTCTAAGATGAATTAAACGACTCTAAAATTTATAGCTTTTATTTGCTTGTATTGGTGCGCACAAGGCACAATTTAGTCTATGCACAGCGTTTGTTCTTAGGGGTTCGCTATTTTGCCTTCTTGGAGAAGCAACAATGTTGGGGTTAATAATTCACCAAAAAGTCCAAGAGAATTGATTTCCTGCCTAGGATTAGATATTGGGGTAATAATTCTGCACGCACCTAACAAACTGGCTTAGATGTTAAATTGTTATGACTATCTTTCTTAAGTAGTTGTGTATTGAACCCCCACTTTAGCAACATATTGTATAGGTCCATATTTGAACATGTTATATATTTATTTCATGTGATTGAGTGAAATTTTAATACTGTGCCATATATAAATGTTTTTTGTTGTCATGTAATCATGAGCTATCGCAAGTGTTGTGGAGTTATTGCCTGTTTATCATGTATATTTATCTTATTAGTATTTTGTATACTTGAGATTTGGTATCCAGATACCGCTTATCTTGTTTGTTACCATTACTAACAGAGGAATAGCTTAGGTTGTGTCGGAAATAATAGTTTTTGTTACACACTAGGGCATACGCTAACTGATTCTGATCAGCCTGGACTGGTAACCACTGTAGCATGTTTTACTGGGTGAGGCCAATGTCTGATTTTTGTTTATTCTTATGCGAGGAGAGTGATATCTAATTAACATGCTAATTTTCGCAATGTGTTTTGGGTTCATTCAGCGATAAATTTGTGCAAATGGCAACATGCTTATAATAATTATGTATACAAGATTCTTAATTTCGTAATGTTCACCTGGGCAAGAAATCTCAGTGTTTCTTAAACCTGTTTGCTTCAAGTTGTATACTTAGTTGGGGCCCAGCCTTGACCTTCAGTGCTGCACCTTCTCTATATACCAATGGAGTAAACCAGAAACTAATGTCAGCAAAAAGGTTTCAAGTCATGTTTCTGTCCTCAAACACTGCTTGAGATCCTGGGCTAGAGTTTGCACTCAACCAGCCATGGACAGTAGAGATCTGCATTGGATTAGCTCCTGTGGTTTTAAGATTATATGTTTTCTGCATAGAGTATTAGAGTTGCATATTTGTACTCTTACTATTATGAGATAATACTGCAGGTGCATTGATCAGGAGGGCTGAAATGTATCAAGAGTACATGAAGCACATCCCAATTCCTGATCACTGCAGCTCCTTGATCCCATCCACATCATGGCTGGGACTTGGAAGATCGGTGAAGCAGTTGTACGAGCAGCCCTTGCATTACCTCACCAACATCCTCTTGAGACAGTGGGATCAACAGAGGGTTGGGAGCGATAATGAGCACCAGCCTCTGGATGCTATCATTCACCCTATGAAAGCTCAGGCCCTCATTTGGGCCACTGAAGAAGTCCATAGGCTGACCACCTCTAGTGACCACTTAGAGAAGCTCTGGGCCAAAGACCCCATGTATCATGCTAACATAGATCCAGTGTTCCCTTCCCTAAAGTTGCATTAGCAAACATCGCAAGTTGGACCGTCTTATCCTGTCTATTTTGTTTCTGCCTGCTGTAATCTGGCACATTTTGGTTGTTAGCGAAGTAATATGAACCATATGTCACTGATGTTAAAAGTATGATATGTGATGGTCAGGGTCTCTTTTAACGCTGCTTTTAGCTCTCTGAACAGCATCTATGTTGAAGAAGAAGAAACCTGGTGGTGTGGATTTCAGTGCTTTGAGCCGGCACGGGTATCGTGGCGGACCATCTATACTGACAGTTGCTCCTCCAAAGGTTGAACGTAACTGGACTTGGTCCACTGGGAAAGATCGCAACGAGAAGGAAGTTCTAACCGAGTCTTTTGAAGAGCGGGAACGCACAAGGGCTGCAGTAACTGAAGGAGAGAAGCTTATCGGTGTGATGAACCCCCAACCAAGGCAGACCGAGAAAGAGAAGGATGCTGCTTCATTCTCACAGAAGGAGAAGCGGAAGAGAGACCGCGGGCAGGCCAGCAGGGGGAAGAACTACGTTGAGGAGGAGAAGCGGCTCCTGAGGGGGAGTGGTGTCTACTCTGGCTTCGATACTTGACAGTGTCCAGAACATATGTTATTTGTCCGTGTTAGCTTCGGTCGTCACTGTTGGTGTGTCTGCTGTTTAGTTTTGTCGCGAAGTTCACTCCGGGCTATGCTTATTCTGTATCACCTATCTGTCTTTGGGCTGGTTTAAACTTTGACACGCCTGCTATTTTGCCAGAGCAGTGCTCCCTTTTCTGTGTGCTCCCGTATCCATCTTCGGCTATGATAGATCCTGCGAACCAGCTTTGCGGCAATGTATCATAGCCATTCTTACTGGTGAGAATCTGTGTGTTACGGTGAAGTGTTTTTTCTCTTTCTCTTTTCTGTCTCGGAAGGCTGACTAAATGGGTTTACCGACTAAACTGGTCAACTCAATGAACTCGTCCACAAAAGGCACAGCATTCTTATGTTCTTGCTAATGAAATTACAGGGAGAGATATCAAATGGTATTGGATCAGAATCATGCGTTCTTGATTTTCGCAGAGACATGCATCAAATGGTATTTGGATCAGAATAAGGGAGGCGATTTGTGACCCCATCTCTCATGCTTTTTCTTTGGACTTTCAAATTTAAATCTATTATATCTCTTGAACCAAAAGTGTAATTTATGTTTAGTTTGCATATTCGGGTTCCTTGTGACAAGGTCTTTGAAATAAGATCACTTCCAAATACGTTATAACAAGCTTTTAAAACTTCACAAAGTTTGACCCGTTAAAACTTGGTAGGAATGAACTAATTAATTCAATAACTTTCAGAAACTAAAACTTAAAACTGTACAGGGAATTGCAAGGAATCAAATGGAATCAAATGAGTTTGCGGATTGTGGGGCAATGCTCCCGGCGGGCGGTGCCGAGCAGGTGCGTGCCCCCGCACCTGTAAGCCCTTGGGAATTTCTTATCAGAATGAGGTGTCGTTGTGCCTCACATGGGAACAATCTGCGGATCTATATGGAGCTTTGGTCGATCAATCTCTTCTACCTTCGCAAGATCTATTCTAATCTCCTGCTGCTATTTTCTAGGACTCAATTCTATTTGCTTGGTTTGCTCGAATATCTCAAGAAACGTTTCACTACGACAGCAAAAGATAAAGAAATATTTTTTGCAGGGATATATAAGTGTCATCCTGAGCTCTCACTTGAGAAGAGAAAAAAAATGCTCTTGTGGCTCCTAGCCACACGCTATTTGCGGGCATATATAAGTGGAGGGTGCATCCCAACACAAGTCAGTCTTATACACTTTTTGCCCAGTTATCATGCGTAGATTGCCTTTCCTGGGAAAAAAAAATCTCAGCATAAGAGAAGTGGACCGTGCTTCTGCTTACGGACCACATCATTCGGTTCGTCTCAGCCTCCCTTTGCTATGGCAATTTCAGGCGGATTTATGGGCTGATCACGGATAATCTGTGAGGGATGGTGGCAAAGGCTCGTGTATCGATATCATCAACTAAAAACTTCAAGGTAAAAACACAAGCTGTAATTCTCCAGCTACCGAGCAGGATTTCCGTCATGAATGTAGAATAACTTTACCATCTACACGTAAGATGCATAGGCTTCGACAAAGCTCTGCAGTGGATACATAACAACATGCGTACATAGAGTGTATAATAACTACTGTGAATTTGTACTTGTTTGTAAAGGGATAAAAATAGTAAACAAAATATGATTCATAAAACTTAGGTGAAGGATGTCTTGTAAGTGCACAGGGCTGGTTGTAGCTGCTTTCGAAGTAAGAATATTGATCCTACAAAGAGCTGAGAAAATGGTCACTTGCCTCTATAGAGATTGATCGCAAAGTGCCTGCAAGTTCTCTAAGGGCATCTCCAACGGCGTACTCCAAAGTGTCCCTAAACATATGGACCACGATGTTCGGACATTTTTTGTCATCCAACGCCGTGCACAAACATCCGCGGACACGTCCGGGTGTCCGAATTCCTACAAACCGGCCACAAATTGGTAGGAGGTTTGCGGGAGTCCGGACATGCGCCATGTAGGCTTCCGACGCCCCCGCCCACCCAACCCTTTCCCCAAAACCCCCCCCCCCCCACTCCGTCCTCCCCCTTGCTCTGTATCCGCACCTTTCGAGTTCGACGTTGCCACTCTACCACTTCGGCCGCCGCCCAGGCCTTGCCGGACATCTGCCACCGTGAGGGCTTGCCGGATGTCCGCCTCGGACTACCCCACCATATGCGTTGGATCCGTCCGCAACCAGGTATACTCCCCCCTGCCGGCGTCGTCCATGGCGGACACCACGTCTGACAAGTATTCGGCCAAATGCTAATGAGATTTTCTTTGATGTTATCGATGTTTACTTTGAACCAAGCACAATGGGTGTACTCGATAATGAAGGATGGGTTGTTGTGCGATGCATGGTTGCGAGAAGTGCGGACTTTGTATGCCTAAAGCAAGAGGGCACAATATTTTGGCAAAATGTGCATTCTTGGTTTCATGAGCAAAAACACTTCGCGCCCGGCAACTTGCACGTGATCTATGAATGCAATGTGAAATCGCTAGCCCACCGACGATAGACCATCTCAAACTCTGTCATAAAGTATTGTAGTGCGACTACACGGGGAAAGAGGGTGGCCACCGGGATAACAAATCATGGAGATCGTAAGTTTTTCTTCTTGTTGCCCCACATATTGGTCAATTTATTGATTCACTCAATGTTCCAACTTGATGATCACGTGCTTGTATAGCCTGCACGCGCTGCCATATTGTATCAAATAACGGAGGGTGGACCATTCATGTTGATGCATTGTTGGATGAAGCTCAAGGGGTACAGACTGTGTATGAACAGTACTTTGCTCTAGGATTATTTCGGACGTAATATTTATATTTGAACTATTGTTGTACTAGAATATTTGCATGCTATTTATTGATGGATTATGTTATTTATATAATTATTTTGAGTGCTCGCAACATACGAAAAAAATAGAGGTGAACATTTGGTGCATAGGATTGGATCTCCGGCTTCCGTATAGGGGTCTGCGGACGCGTCCGCGAACGATTTAGTGTGTCCATTTGAGGTACACCATTGGTATGCCCTTAGATATCAAGCAGAAGTGATGCGATGGTTGAGAGGTTAAAAGTGTGTTTGAGAGCAATAACAAAAATAGAGGTGAACATATGAATACACAATAGGTTTTGGTATTACAACAAGATGGATGGGAGAGTCGACGACGATGGGATTGATAGTGATGGAGAGGATCAAGCTTGATGTCGTGTCCACCGTGATCGAAGCAGTGGTGAGAAGGACGCCCTTCCGCTGATTCTCCATCCGGATCCCTTCCGGATGTGAGGTTACCGGACTGTTTCGTACGATAGAGTCTATATGTTTGTCGTAACTGAGATTCGATTGCAGGGGTGGAAATAGTTAACCAGGAGAAGGCGATAACAAGTGGTACAACTGTTGGTACGAGTAGGTGCACACATACCACCCACCATCTTCTCTTCTGGAAGGCCAAATGCAACATGTTTTTTCTCACGTGTTTGTCTTTTTGTATGGAAGGTTTTATGAGGTCCAATAAATATATTTTTGACTAAAAATGGGTGTTTTTGAATGAACAATCCAAATCTACTGATTCTAGGAATCCTGGTGAAATCATATGAAAACAGGTGAGCGATCATGGTAAAATACAGAAAATCTTACATCTACGATGCAAAAAGACTAAGTAAAGCATGATGCAAGATGCATTCATTAGTGAACACAATAGTGTAAGTCATTAATTAGAGGAGTACCTAAACCTTTAATTTGGATTATATAAAGAAACTTATTCATGTGCTAGTATATTATGAGAGAATATTAGGCATGCTTCTAATATATGACGTATTCTTTTTGTGTGGAAAGGATTCAGATCTATTATAAAAGTTCACTCGAAGCACAAAACAACTCAAACATAATAAAAATTGCATCAAGGTCTTTGAACCACCAAACAACCACTGCCACCGCTAGTGTGCCGCTGTCACCACTCCCATACTGCAGTAGGCCTGACCTTGTCGATGACAACTGAAAAATCTTCGTGCACGTGCCTCTAAGGACCAACATCCCAGAACCATTGTTGTCTCCATTGAACCTTTGAATCAATCTGAAGAACCCGACACCAAATCTTATCGTCACGTGCACACGACGAGATGCCCTAACCTTGTCGCCTCGAGGAGCTGGCAGGAATCTACGTGGGAGCACCGTCTGGTCCGTCCCGACATACGAACTTGAGAGGGTCAGAGCTCGAAAGACTTACTAGAAGAAGAAGCGCCGCCATCTTTCCGAGTGCCGCCAACTAAAACCCTAACCTACCTACTAACTGGAACTGAGACACCGGAATTCCCGTCACTGCTACTAGCCACTGGAGTGGTGGGTAGAGGGGTGGCAAATCCACGGGCTCGCCTGCGTAGATCGAGGGAAGGAAAGCTTTGCCCAACTGGCCTTGCGACAGGAGAAATAAAAACAAAAGGGGGATACATTTTCAAGCGTAAGATGTCTAATATATAACATCTAACATGGAAGATATATAGGGGTACATGTGTGCAATATCTCATCCATAGCTTTACTCCCAATACATCTTAAAAAACTTGCAATAGTTAATCCTAGTACAACTTAAAAATCTTGCAAGTAACACAACCGTATAAACAATTCATGTCTAGTTACATTGTTGCACGGTATGCATGCTAGGTAGAGAAAGCACCATTAACATAGAATGGCTTGGCGAACCAACCTGTGGTTGGATGGTTAGGAGGACAGTGGTATCCCAGCCCACGAGAGTTCAAGTCCTAGACTTGACATTGTTGCTCGTATTTTTCTGGATTTATTTCAGGCCTTCCGGCAATGTGCGTTCAGTGAAATGAGATGTTTCTGTTGACTATGAAGGCATCTGTGGCTACTTCGTCAATCTTAAGATCATGTGCTGGCTGAGTCTTTCGGAGGTGTTCATAGAGGTAGGGTAGATGTGCGTGCATTCATAGGGATGAGTGTATGCCTGTGTATGTGAACAACTTCGATTGTACCGTTAAAAATATAGAATGGCGTGCTTTAGAGAAAAAACAACCGAGATGTGTACTCGGTGTTACTAAGTGCCAGTTCTTTTGTTGGCTTATAGAAAAAGCTGGAATAAGCTGCCCCTATCCAGCTTATTCTAGATGCCCAACTAAGTTTAATTTTTTAGAAGCCATCTAATTAAGGCTTGACTAGTAGGCTCTAAAAATATTTTTGGTTGGCCTTATAGAATAAGGTGGGTAGGGGCAGCTTATTCTAGAAGCCCAAAAAGCCACAAAAAACCTGGCCATAATATGAAAACAGAGCGACACCTCCTTGGTGCAAGGTCAGAAACAATTTGAGTATGTATTCCATACAATTTATGTGTATAATTTACAAAGTCTGTATTTGATAGACTCGTCAACACAGATCCAGCTTTTACTATCTAGTTAGGGCATCTTCAACGATGACCTCTAAAATAGATACACCATTTGTCCACAGACTCATCCGGACCAGTTTGCAGGTACGGATATGGAAGCCAGTCATCCAACCGCATACCTTGAACGTCTTCCCAGGTCTGGTCATTCTTCATTTCAAATGCATAGCAATATAAGAAAAATAAAGTGTGGTCTGTATACCGTGTGTTCGCAATCAAAAAGAGGCGGATGTTCATAGTTATTACATGCACCTAATCACATAAAATCCAGTCTGGTAGTCCATGCAAAAAATATGCATTTTTGCCCTTCCAGACCGGTTGTCCGAGCCTCCTCTCTCACTATGGCACCGCCTCCTCCTCACCATCCTCTTACTTCTCGGCTGCCAAGCGCTTCAATATCCTAACACGGACAATGCGCATGATCATTGCCGCATCAGGATCCTACTGGTCCACCCTTATGGTCAACATCTTGGTATCCTCCTAAGAGGCTGCGAGCTCACCTTCTTCTCTTCGAGCTTGATATTCTTCTCGGCCGCAGCCATCAAGATGTTAAACCTCCCTGCCTTCTTTTCCTCCTTCACGTCATAGTGCTTGCCACATGCCTCCTCCTTCTTCGCCCGGAAGTCCTCGAATCTCTCCGCCATCTTGACCGCTGCCCCTTCTCGCTTAAACTTTTTTATCCTCCCACTTGTTTCTCCAGATCCCTCTTCTAGCCTTCTTGCACGGCTCTTTTGTTGGGTCAATTGGATCACCCGCTTCTTCCTCATTGCCAATGTCAACAGTCTTGATAGAATTGGCAATGCAATTTTGCCACATGGGTTGCATATTCAAATTCAACCAATAATGCATGAGGACGAAAATCTTGTTTTTCACTTTCAAAGGCAAGTTGCATGCATGGGAAGACTAATAAACAGACATTGTCATGAAGGTGCATATGGCCAATGACCAACACATAGAGCATATCCGGCCAACAAGTTGCATATCCGGTCAAATGACATAGAGCATATCCTGCCCCTCATTGACCTGTATAGGGGAGGTAGGGGCCTCCCAAGTCGACATCCAATTTATGTCAAAATCTCTCATACGAAATATCAATCAATATAATTTGACATGCATGACGTAGGGTATTTACCTCCACCATGAGGTCATGAACCTTGGTAAATCATTCGTCCTGTGTGCTCCCAATATAATATTCATGTGTATTGCGCCCCACGAGAAATCCTATAAATGGATATGCCAGTATTATGAACCAGCAATTGCTTTGCACCCAACGCAGTATATTCCCTTCACTATTTTTGGCGATGATTCCGGATGCATTAGGATCTCTTCAACACTATTGCAAGAGTTGTGGTGGAACACGACCATTGGTTTCAATTGAGAAGGAAACGTTAAATTTGATATGTATCTCAACTGTGTGTACTTGAATTTTTAAGTTTTGAATTAATATGTTGCAAACATAAATGTTCAAATGAAGTTTGTATGAAAAACGTTTGGCTGAATGGGAAAAAACAAAAAACTGATGATTAAATTTTAGGCGTTGGGCTCTATGTACGAAAGTTTAATTCCTACAAAATGAGCAATTAAAGGATGGGGAATAAAACGGTAAATTATGTTACTGTGGATGGGCTAGAGATGGACAGATGCAAACCGCTTCCCATCAGGCGAGACACAATACTTGTTCAGGGCTAAGTGGGTCGTGCTAGGCTCGATGTTCTTATTTTGAAAAACTGTTTTTGACGTTTCTGCTATCTACAAGTCTACTATTTGATTTCACACATATACCATAATTCAGAAATCAGGGTTGCAAGTGATCGCTCCCCCCAAAAGAAAATGTCCCATATATTAACTTCTGTCATCAAGGAGGATTTGATCTCAAAGTCATACTATTTCTGCCTGCCTGATAGAGGTAAGCAATGTTTCTCTTCATGTGAAGAAAACACCTGGAGAAACAACCAGATTCCACGTGGTTTCCATTTTCCAGTAACTTCATCCCAGTCGTGAGTATGGCGTGGTTGATTGACTGCCATAATGCATTCATCACCTATTAGTAAAAAAGTCCTTCCTCTCCATGGAGCCTTCAGCTTGATCATCAATGTAATACCACCTTCCCAGTAGAGTCATTCCTAGAGTGCATCAACAGAGTCCATAACTCGCATCAGATAACCGCATCGGTTGATGTGGATGCACCGGTCTTACTTTTCGAGTCGAAAATACTAATGAGAACATCCTGATGCCATGATCCACATAGCACTGGATGCAAACAAAAGACCTCGACTTGGTCAACAGGAAGAAGCTTTTTCTTCCCTACCGTGGCGATAGGGACATCTCATGCCTCCACATCGTGGCCCCGCATTACATTGCGCGCGACGTGAACAACGAAGGATAACCTAGGATTCAAGAGCTGGATAGAGGCGACATTGGAGTTGGTGGTTGGGAGGGTGGAGGTAGCGGATGCGGAATCGAGGAAGGTGGAGGTCGATACCTATTTGTTTGGTTTACTCAAATATCTCATCAAATGTCGTACAGACAAAAAAACATTTTCATTCATCCTAAGTTATCTTTTGATAAGGAGAAACATGCTATCACGGCTCCTAGCCACACACTATTTATAGACATATACAAGTGAAGGTGCATCCCAACACAAAATCGTCTCATACACTTCTTGCCCAGTTCTCATGCGTACATTGCCGTTCTAGAGAAGGAATATAATCTTCACAAGCGAGAAGCACAATTTGTTTCTGCTTGTGGTCTGTTTCATCCGATTCTTGTGGGTCTGCCCAAGCTATGGGAACACTGGTTTCAGGTGGATTTCTCAAGTGAGATGAGCGGACCATGGACAACCCATGAGGAATGGTCACAAAGGCCAGTGTGGCAGAGTGACTAAAAACTCGAAAGATCAGCACACTTGTAGTTAGAGCTTCTCAAGATTCAATTTATTTCTCGCAAAAAGTATTTAATTTTGTAATGGTATCCCGGGCAAGAAACCTCAGTATTTCTTAAACCTGTTCGCTTTAAGTTGTATACTGAGTTTAGTGCTAGCCTCGACCCTCAGTGCTGCACCTTCTCTATATATCAATGGAATAAACCAGGAACTAGTGTCAGCAAAAAGATTCCTGAGCTAGTGTTTGCACATACCAGCCATGGACAATAGAGGTCTACGTTGGAATAACTTATGTACATGATTATTATTTTTCTGCATAGAGTTGCATATTTGTACTCTTACTATATGCATGTGCATTATTTAGGAGGGATGAAATGTATCAAGAGTACATGAAGCACATCCCAATTCCTGATCACTACGGTTCCCTGATCGCATCCACATCATGGCTGGGACTTGGAAGATCGGTGAAGTAGTTGTATCAACAGCCCTTGCATTACCTCACCAACATATCCTTCAGACAGTGGGCTCAACAGAGGGTCGGAGGCTCAAGCCCTCATTTGGGCCACCGAAGAAGTCCATAGGTTGACCACTTAGGGAGGGCTATAGGCTAAAGAACCCATTTATCATGATTACATAGATCCAGTGTTCCCTTCCCTAAAGTTGCATTAGCAAACATCGCAAGTTGGACTGTCTTATCCTGTCCACTCCCTCCGTTCCGAATTACTTGTTTTAGCTTTGTCTAGATATGAACGGATGTAGACACCTTTTAGTGTTTGATATATTTGTATCTAGACAAATATAAGATAAGTAGTTTGGAACGGAGGGAATATTTTGTTTCTGACTGCTGTAATATGGCACATTTTGGTTGTTAGAAGTAATATGAAACATATATCACTAATGTTAAAAGGACGATATGTCATGATCAGGTGGTCAGGGTCTCTTTTAACGCTGCTTTTAGCTCTCTCAACTGCAGCTATGTTGAAGAAGAAGAAACCTGGTGGTGTGGATTTCAGTGCTTTGAGCTGGTACGGGTGTCGTGGCGGACCATCTATATTGACAGTTGCTCCTCCAAAGGTTGAACCTAACTGGACTTGGTCCACTGGGAAAGATTATTGGTGCAGCGCTCTTTCTCTCAAGACTAGAGGTAGAAGAAGGAGGAGCACAATACACTGGAGTTTTACCCGGTTGCACGCACAACCTCGTTACTGTTCGAACCTTGCTATACGTACGATAGAGTGCCTGTCCAACACTGTACGATCAGAGACAATTGTAGATAATTCAGTTTGTGGGCCATAGCATTTAGAGGTGATTTGCTCTCTGGTCGTACCCGTCGGATGAGAGAACGGTCGTACGCAGAGCAGTTTCGTTACTGTTCCCCGAGCACCAAACTCTCGTACAAACACACACTGCGGCTTTGTAGTCCACAGCAGCACAGCGCCCACGTTTCCGTTGCGCACATACACATGAATGCATAGCTAACTCCGCTGCATGCAAGCATTCCGCCCCGGCCATGCAGACGAACGTGCGTTGCGCGCACGAGGTGGCCATCTAGCTAACCCACGCCGCTGACCACCACGCCACGCACATCACGAGCACACACACGCACGCACACCTACGAAACCTGACGCGGCCACACACCAGCCATACACACATATACGCCACGCCGCCGCTGTGTCCCGCACGCTCGGCGCCCATTGACGCGCCCGACGAGTCCGGTTGCACCAGTGCGTCCTGCGCGAATCCGTCACGTCCGACGAGCCCGACCACACACATCATGGCTTATTCCAACACACACCCCTTAAGCCACGGCCTAGAGAAGTCCGTCGTCGTTGATGTTGGCGCCGGCCAAGAGAGCCTGCTTCGCCGCCGGTCCTTTCCGCAGATGCGGGCACTCGCGCCAGAAGTGTCCGTGCTCCCCGCACTTGTAACAGCGTCTGCGTCTGTTGCCGCCGCTCCCCGACGCCATGCTGCGCCCGTCGTCGTCGTCCCGTGCTCCGCCATGCTGCCGCTCCCGCGCCCGCCACTGCGCCGCCGTGAACAGGAGTTGTCCGTCCGCCCGCTCGCCGTTGTCCTGCCATCGACGCTGAACTCGCTCGTCGAACGCGCGCAGCCGCCCGAGCGCTTCGTCGAACGCCATCGTCGTCACGTCACGGAACTGCTCGATGCCGGCGACGATGGGGAAGAGCTGATCCGGCACCATATCCAATAGCTTCTTGACGAGTGCCACGTCGCCCAGCGTCTCCCCAAGGTTGGCATACCTCGCCGCCATCACCGCGAGCCTCCCGCCGTACATGTCGAGCTCCTCGCCGTCCGCCATCTTCAGGCGGTCAAATTCGCCGCGCAGCGTCGCCAGCCTCGCCGCGTGGACCCGATCGGCACCGACGAACCTCACCTTCAGGGAGTCCCATACCTCCCTGGCGGTGAGCTTCGTCGACACTTGCAGCAGCACATCCTCCGGCAACACCCCGAGAAGCAACACGCGCGCCATCTTGTCCTTCCGCGCGTTCACCGCCGCGTCGCCCGGCGCCACCGCCTCCCACACGGTGAGGACGTCGAGGATCGCCTGCGCCTTGATGGCCCAGACCGTGTAGTTGTCCGCGGTCAGCATCGCCATCGCCATCGTCGCCGATCCACCCGCGCCGCTGCCGTGTGGGACGAGCGCCATGGTCTCCGGTGATCTGCCGAACCGAAGCTCCGTATACCAGTTGTTGGTGCAGCTCTCTCTTGTGAAAGATCGCAACGAGAAGGAAGTTCTAACTGGGTCTTTTGAAGAGCGGGAACGCACAAGGGCTGCAGTAACTGAAGGCGAGAAGCTTATCGGTGTGATGAAGAGTCCCCAACCAAGGTCTTTTGAAGAGCGGGAACACACACTCGCTACGTACATAGTCTATGCTACAACGACCGGAGTACCAACCACTGTTCAAGGTAGTGTGTACGCGATTGGAGCAGGTGGCTACGGAGATTTTTTCGTGACATGGGTGGCAGCATAACCTACGGATTGGTCCACCACCTTCTTCGACATAGGCATAGTGTCGGTCTATAGGACTCTACTGTTG
Organism: Triticum urartu; assembly: GCF_003073215.2. NCBI lineage: Eukaryota > Viridiplantae > Streptophyta > Magnoliopsida > Poales > Poaceae > Triticum > Triticum urartu. The sequence goes on from NC_053028.1 coordinate 563,429,641, forward strand.
CCGATTTGTCGGTTTGTATTTCGTAATTTTTTTGTCAGACTTTTGGTTTTGGTTATGTGCATCTTAGTTATGCAGAGGCCGGGTGTTACTCATAATGATTTGTATCCACTTGATGCTACATTTTGAGATAATAAAATCGCTCTTTATCAAAAAAAGGTGAATGATGTCTTGTAAGTGTACAGGGCTTGTTGTAGCTGCTTTCGAAGTAAGAATATTGATCCTACAAAGAGCTGAGAAAATGGTCACTTGCCTCTATAGAGATTGATCGCAAAGTGCCTGCAAGTTCTCTAAGGGCATCTCCAACGGCATACTCCAAAGCGTCCCTAAACATCTGGACCACGATGTCCGGACATTTTCTGTCATCCAACGCCGTGCACAAACGTCCGCGGACACGTCCGGGTGTCCGAATTCCCACAAACCGGCCACAAATTAGTGGGAGGTTTGTGAGAGTCCGGACATGCACCAGGTAGGCTTCCGACACCCCCAACCCACCCAAACCCTTCTCCAAAACCACTTCCCCCACTCCGTCGCCCCCCTTGCTCTATATCCACACCTTTCAAGTTTGACGTTGCCGCTCTACCACTTCAGTCACCGCCCAGGCGTCGGACATCTGCCACCCTGAGGACTTGCTGGATGTCCGCCTTGGACTACGCCACCATCCGCATTGGATCTGTCCGCAACTAGGTATACTCCTGCCGACGTGGTCCATGGCGGACACCACGCCCGACAAATGTTCGGCCAAATGCTAATGAGATTTTCTTTGATGTTATCGATGTTTACTTTGAGTCAAGCAGAATGGGCATACTCGATAATGGAGGATGAGTTGTTGTGCGATCCTGGTTGGCCAGAAATGCGGACTTTGTAGGCCTGAAGCAAGAGGGCGCGGTAATTTGGCAAAATATGCATTCTTGGTTTCATGAGCAAAAACACTTCGAGCCCTACAACTTGCACGCGATCCATGAATGAAATGTGGAGTTGCTAGCCCATTTTGACGGTAGACCATCCCAAACTCTGTCATGAAGTATTGTAGTGCGACTGTACGAGGAAAGAGGGTGGCCACCGAGATAAAAAATCATGGAGATCATAAGTTTTTCTTTTTGTTGATCTATATATTGGTCAATTTATTGATTCACTCAATGTTCCAATTTGATGATCACGGGCTTGTATAGCCCGCACGCGCTGCCATGTTGTATCAAATAACGGAGGGCAGACCATTCATGTTGATGCATTGTTGGATGAAGCTCAAGGGGCACAGTCTGTGTATGAAAAATACTTTGCTCTAGGTTTATTTCGGACGTAATATTTATATTTGAACTATTGTTGTACTATAATATTTGCATACTATTTATTGATGGATTATGTTATTTCTATAATTATTTTGAGTGCTGGGAACATACGAAAAAAATAGAGATGAACATTTAATGCATAGGATGGGATGCCCGACTTCCGTATAGGGGTCCGCGGACGCGTGCGCGGATGTTTAATGTGTCCGACTTGAGGCAAACCGTTGGTATGCCCTTAGATTTCAAGCAAAAGTGATGTGATGGTTGAGAGATTGCAAGTGTGTTTGACAGCAAGAACTAAGTGCACAAGAATTATAACAAAGAACAAGAGAGTAACTGAATTTATGAAACTGCAATATGGCTAAAGGCATTCTCAGGGTTTCCGGATTCATCACCAATATTTAAGATAGTCGTAGGTGTAGACATCGAATCTTTGTAATATCTTTGATGTGAGGGAAAATCCAATAATAAGAGATATATTAATGCCTTAGTCTTCTATCACGCACAACTACCATTACCCATCCATAGCTGCCTCCATAGTACAATAATGATTAAGGTCTCTTCATGAATGTGGCGTAAATCATATGAGTCTTCGTTATTCCCTTACCAATGATCCTCTAAGGAGAGAGGTAGCTTCTGTCACCACAATACCTCTAACTCCTCTTTTGGAATGGTAATAATATTCTTAATGTCCACGAAGGGAAAAAATATTACACATCCGATGTTCACACAAATATCATGTAGAACGTTACTACAAACCTTATCACGTACATCAAATATCTTATTGCATCTAGTTCATATAAATACTAGGGTTCCTTCATATCTCCGAGAACTAAGGAAACTACTCAGTCATGACTGTACAATACACCATCGAGGTGTTCATATGAATAGCAAATGAATGATTAAAGTGATATGCATATGAATACACAATAGTTTTGGTATTACAACAAGATGGATGGGAGAGTCGACGACGATGGCATTGATAGTGATGGAGAGGATCAAACTCGATGTCGTGTCCTCCATGATCGAAGCAGTGGCGAGATGGACACCCCTTTGCCGAGCGGATCCCTTTCGGATGCGAGGTTACTGGTACTGTTTCGTACGACGGAGTCTCTTTGTTTGTCGTAACTAAGATCCGATTGCCTAGGGTGGAAATAGTTAACCAGGAGAAGGCGACAACGAGTGGTATGACTATTGGTACGAGTAGGTGCGCACATACCACCCACCATCTTCTCTTCTGGGAGGCCAAATGCAACTTGTTTTTTCTCACGTGTTTGTCTTTTTGTATGGATGGTTTTGTGAGGTCCAATAAATATATTTTTGACCAAAAATGGGTGTTTTCAAATGAACAATACAAGTCTACCGATTCTGGGAATCCTGGTGAAATCATATGAAAACAGGTGAGCGATCATGGTAAAATGCAGAAATCTTACATCTACGATGCAAAAAGACCAAGTAAAACTTGATGCAAAATGCATTCGTTAGTGAACACAATAGTCTAAGTCATATTAATTAGAGGAGTACCTAAATCTTTAATTAGGATTATATAAAGAACTTATTCACGTGCTAGTATATTATGGAGGAGTACCAGGCATGCTTCTGTTATATGACGTCTTTTTTTGTGTGGAAAGGACTCAGATCTGTTATAAAATTCATTGGAAGCACAAAACCATTCAAACACAATAAAATTGCATCAAGGTCTTTGAACCACCGAACGATCACTGTCGCCACCAGAACGAGCCACTAATGTGCCCCTGCCGCCACTCCTATACTGCAGTAAGTGACACTGTGTGTGGGGAAAGTTTTGCATCTAGCTGCACTGGTACCCAAGAAGTTGAGGCATCCATACTCAACTTATTATGGGGTTTGTTCTCCCTTAAGGTATGATCTGTGCCAGTTGGGTTGTAATCTTCATTATTTTGAGTCACATTATGTAAAGAAAAAATTATTTATATGAAAAACCTGGGACAATTGTTTCTCTCCTTCTGCGCCACGTAAGCCTCACATGCTTAACCGATGCGAACCGCTTCCCATTAGGTGAGACACAATACTTTCTATCATCTACAAAGGTCAACACTAATGATTTAATATGGTACTTTGCATACTCTCGTTTGGCATGATCACCTATCATGTCATTATCATGATAGCATGGGCTGAATTTTGACATGGTCCACGAGATAGCAGCTGATGTGGATTCTATAGATTATCCCGTTTTTATTTTGAAAGGTTGTAGATGATGAAGTTTCTGCAGATCTACAAGAGTTTGGTATTTGGTTTCCATCTTGGGGAGGTCTATCACACACAGACTATAATTCAAGAATAAGGGTTGCAACTGATCTCTCCAAAAAGATTGTGTTCCACACATCCACATTTTGACTTTTTCATCAAGGAAGGATTTGACCTCAAGTCATACCATATCTGCCTGACTGATACACGTAAACTACGTTTCTCTTCATGTGACAAAAGCATCTAGAGAAACAACTAGATTCCGGGCGGTTTCCATTTTCTAGTAAGTCCATCCTAGTTCTTAGTACGTGTACTTGATTGACTGCATAATGCTTTGATGACCTTCATCAAGGAAAAAAAACCTTCCTCTCCATAGAGCCTTCAGCATGATCAACAATAACACCTTCCCAGTACGGCCTTCCCACGAGTGCATCAACACAGAGTCCATTGCTTGCATCAAATAATTGTATTAGTTGACGTGGATACACCGGTCTTACTTTTCCACAAGTGGATCCCCTAAGGGCACTTGACTTTCCATCGATAGCATCTGATACCTCAACTTTCTCAATAAGAGGTGACCTGCTACAATTGTATCCACATAACCATGGATCCAAACTAAATACCTCGACTTGCGAGAGATAGTGTTGGACCTGAAAGATGTATAGTGTAGAAGGCGATGAAAGTGGTTGGAAAGGAGGAGGAGGCGAAGATGGAATCGTTGAAGGGGAAGGTGGATGACTATTTGTTTGGTTTACTCAAATATCTCATGAAACGCCATGCGTACAAAAAAATATTTTCATTCATCCTGAGCTATATTTCGACAAGGAAAAACATGCTCCCACGACTCCTAGCCACACACTATTTATAGACATGTAGGAGTTTAAGTGAAGGTGTATCTCAACAAAAAATCGTCTCATACAGTTCTTGCCTACTTCTCATGTGTACATTGCCGTTCTTGAGAAAAGAACATACACTTCATAGATGAGAAATACAATTTGTTTATGTTTGTGGTTCGCTTCATTAAATTCGTGTGTGTCTCCCTCATGGGAACGCCGGTTTCAAGTAGATTTCCCAAGTGATATGAGTGGACCACGGACAACCCATGAGGCATGGTCACAAAGGTCAGTGTGTCCATAGCGACTAAAAGCTTGAAAGATCAGAACACTTGTAGTTTGAGCTTCCTAGAAGGATTTTCATCTTTAATGTAGGAGTAAGCTGGAAAAAAAAACCCACCAGAATTGCGATTAGGGTTTAAAAATAATCACAGGGTTACATTTTTCCGAAAAGGGGAAAAAATGGCCTCTACATTGTTTGATGCACACAACTATTTGGTACTTCATTTTTTCGTCATCTAAACATGTCATACAAGAGTGCAAATGGTAGCATAACAAAAATCGTAATTAGATTAGACAACACCCTTATGCTTCACTAATCATATTATGGACCCACATCCATATCAGTTGAAAATAGTCTGCGCCATCATTTCCAATTGGCTGCACCTGGAGGCCCTAGACTCCCGGCGGCTCTCCACACGTTGTAGATAATACCATGTATGGGTCCAAATGGTAGCCTGAAGACAAACGATAAATATTTTGAAACTTTAGTTATGTTAAAAACACAATCATTTCTGACTATTGTAGATAGCTCAAACTCATACCCCCAATACAGATTTGAGTTGTTAGCCTAAGTGAATTGCCACCAACCAGTTCAGAACATAGTCATTGTACCCATAGGTCGGGCAAATTATATGCTATATGGCAATGCGCTAGAGGCAGGTGGCAAGTAGACAACACGGGAATAAGTGATGTATTATTTCATCATTGACACCAAAAGAAAAGCTTTTACACTCTTCCCATCCATGTTTGCCAAGTTGTCTTCCATTAAGGCGACACCTCTGTCCAAGTTCCACATACAATTTTTGAACTTTAACACAAATACTTAATATTTGATTATTATTTATTCTACTATGAGGAGAGCAATATTTGATTATCATGCTATTTTTCACAATATGTTTTGGGTTTATTTACTGATAAAGTTTTGGGAATGGCAACACATTTATAATAACTATGTATACAAGGTTCAATTCATTTCTCGCACAAAATTATCTAATTTCAAAATGTTCACTAGGGCAAGAAATTTCAACATTTCTTAAATCTGTTCACTTCAAGTCATGGACTGAGTTGAGGCTAGCCTTGAACATCTTCTCTATATAAACCAGGAACTACTATCAGCAAAACGAGTTGAAGTCCGGTTTCAATTCTCAAGCATTGCTTTAAATCCTTATTAGCTAGAGTTTGCACTTGCCAGCAATGCATGGACAGTAGAGGTCTGCATTAGTTTCATGTCGCAAAATTTCAGAATTTTTGGAAGTTGTTGATGTCTACTACGCAACCTTCTTATAGACTCGTGTTGGACCTCCAAGCGCAGAGTTTTGTAGGACAGTAGCAAATTTCCCTCAAGTGGATGACCTAAGGTTTATCAATCTGTGGGAGACGTAGGATGAAGATGGTCTCTCTCAAACAACCCTGCAACCAAATAACAAAGAGTCTCTTGTGTCTCCAACACACCCAATACAATGTTAAATTGTATAGGTAAACTAGTTCGCCGAAGATATGGTGATACAAGTCAATATGGATGGTAAATATAGGTTTTTGTAATCTGAAAATACAAAAACAACAAGGTAACAAGCGGTAAAAGTGAGCGAAAATGGTATTGCAATGCTTGAAAATAAGGCCTAGGGTTCATACTTTCCCTAGTGCAAGTTCTCTCAACAATGATAACATAATTAGATCATATAACTGAAGGAAATATGCCCTAGAGGCAATAATAAAGTTATTATTTATTTCCTTATTTCATGATAAATGTTTATTATTCATGCTAGAATTGTATTAACCGAAAACACAATACATGTGTGAGTACATAGACAAACAGAGTGTCACTAGTATGCCTCTACTTGACTAGCTCGTTGATCAAAGATGATTATGTTTCCTAACCATGGACATGAGTTGTCATTTGATTAACAGGATCACATCATTAGGATAATGATGTGATTGACATGACCCATTCCATTAGCTTAGCACCCGATCGTTTAGTATGTTGCTATTGCTTTCTTCATGACTTATACATGTTCCTATGACTATGAGATTATGCAACTCCTGTTTACCGGAGGAACACTTTGTGTGCTACCAAACGTCACAACATAACTGGGTGATTATAAAGGTGCTCTACAGGTATCTCCAAAGGTACTTGTTGGGTTGGCGTATTTCGAGATTAGGATTTGTCACTCCGATTGTCGGAGAGGTATCTCTGGGCCCTCTCGGTAATGCACATCACTTAAGCCTTGCAAGCATTGCAACTAATAAGTTAGTTGCGGGATGATGTATTACGGAACGAGTAAAGAGACTTGCTGGTAACGAGATTGAACTAGGTATTGAGATACCGACGATCAAATCTCGGGCAAGTAACATACCGATGACAAAGGGAACAACGTATGTTGTTATGCGGTCTGACCGATAAAGATCTTCGTAGAATATGTGGGAGCCAATATGAGCATCCAGGTTCCACTAATGTTTATTGACCGGAGACGTGTCTCGGTCATGTCTACATAGTTCTCGAACCCGTAGGGTCCGCACGCTTAAAGTTTCGATGACAGTTATATTATGAGTTTATGAGTTTTGATGTACCAAAGGAGTTCGGAGTCCCGGATGAGATCGGGGACATGACGAGGAGTCTCAAAATGGTCGAGACATAAAGATCGATATATTGGACGACTATATTCAGACATCGGAAAGGTTCCGAGTGATTCGGGTATTTTTGGGGGTACCGGGGAGTTACGGGAATACGAGAAAGAAGCAATGGGCCTCATGGGCCAAGTGGTGGAAGAGAGGAGGCAGGGCGCGCGGCCCCCCTAGCCCAAACCAAATTGGACTAGGGGGCCAGCCCCCCTTTCCTCCTTTTCCTCCCTCTCCTTCCTTCTCCTTCTCCTTCCCTTCCTTCCCCTCTCCTACTTGTACTAGGAAAGAAGGGGGAATCCTACTTGGAGTAGGATTGCCCCCCTTGGGCGGCGCTCTCCCCTTGGCCGGCCCTCTCCTCCTCCCCTCCTTTATATACGGGGGCAGGGGGCACCCCATAGACAACAATTGATCCCTTGGATCTCTTAGCCGTGTGCGGTGCCCCCCTCCACCATATTCCACCTCGATAATACTGTAGCGGTGCTTAGGCGAAGCCCTGTGTCGGTAGAACATCAACATCGTCACCACGCCATCGTGCTGACGAAACTCTCCCTCAACACTCGGCTGGATCGGAGTTCGAGGGACGTCATCGGGCTGAACGTGTGCTGAACTCGGAGGTGCCGTGCGTTCGGTACTTGATCGGTCGGATCATGAAGACGTACGACTACATCAACCGCGTTGTTATAACGCTTCCGCTTTCGGTCTACGAGGGTACGTGGACACCACTCTCCCCTCTCGTTGCTATGCATCACCATGATCTTGCGTGTGCTTAGGAATTTTTTTGAAATTACTACGTTCCCCAACAATAACAATCCCTCAACGTGCAACAAAGAGTCACTCCATTATTGTAGGGTACGAAACCACCTCAAAGTTATTCTTTCTGATCGATCTATTGGGCTATTCCTGTAAGTGTCACAAACAGACCTATAGTTCGTACTAAAATAACACCTTAAGATACACATCAACCAAAACCCTAATGTCACCTAGATACTCCAATGTCACCACAAGTATCCACGGGTTTGATTATACGATATGCATCACATAATCTCAGATTCATCTATTCAAACCAACACAAAGAACTTCAAAGAGTGCCCCAAAGTTTCTACCTGAGAGTCAAGATGAAAACATGTGCCAACCCCTATGCATAAGTTCACAAGGTCACAGAACCCATAAGTTGATCACCAAAACATACATCAAGTGTATCACGTGAATATCCCATTGTCACCACAAATAAGCACATGCAAGACATACATCAAGTGTCCTCAAATCCTTAAAGACTCAATCAGATAAGATAACTTCAAAGGAAAAACTCAATCCATTACAAGAAGGTAGAGGGGGAGAAACAACATAAGATTCAACTAGAATAGCAAAGCTCGCGGTACATCAAGATCGTGTCAAATCAAGAACACGAGAGAGAGAGAGATCAAACACATAGCTACTGGTACATACTGTCAGCCCCGAGGGTGAACTACTCCCTCCTTGTCATGGAGACCGCCGGGATGATGAAGATGGCCACCGGTGATGATTTTCCCCTCCGGCAGGGTGCTGGAACAGGGCCCCGATTGGTTTTTTGGTGGCTACAGAGGCTTGTGGCGACGGAACTCCCGATCTAGGTTTCTTTTCGTGGGTTTCTGTATTTATAGGAATTTTTGGCGTTGGTTTCACGTCAGGGGGATCCACGAGAAGCCCACAAGGACAGAGGGCGCGCCCTCCACCCTTGTGGAGGCCTCATGGTTCTTCTGGCCCAACTCCTTTGCTTCGGGGGCTTCTTCTGGTCCATAAAAATCATCGTAAATTTTTAGCTCGGTTGGACTCCGTTTGATATTCCTTTTCCGTAATACTCAAAAATAAGGAAAAACCAGAAACTGGCACTGGGCTCTAGGTTAATAGGTTAGTCCCAAAAATCATGTAAAATAGCATATAAATGCATATAAAACATCCAAAACAGATAATATAATAGCAACAATCAAAAATTATAGATACGTTGGAAACATATCAGTTGTTTCATAACGTTTTTTCAATTTTTGGACAACCCGGGTGTACTACACCCGAGAGTAGAAAATCCACTCTCAGAAAGTAGTGGCTACTCTTGGGTGTACTTCCAAAAAATCTGAAATTTTGCGACAACAAAAGGTAACAAATGTTTGAGGTTCTTGCAAATTTTTATCCAAAAATGACATCGCTTCAGCTCTCACACAGAAAAAATCGCTGCTCAAAGTTTTGTGCACTATTTGAGCATCAATTTTGTTTTTTGGCGGGAGCTCCTTGGATGTTATTTTCAGATGAAATTTTGCAATAACCTCAAACATTTGATGGAGTTTGATGTCGCAAAATTCCAGATTTTTTGGACGTTGTTTGATTTTTTTTTTCAAAATTTTGGACAACTCAGGTGTAGTGAGTAGAAAATGCACTCTCTTTCTCTCTTACCTGTCTTGGAAGGCTGACTTAAATGAATTTACAGAAAAGAACAAATCACTGCATGTACTAGCCCAACTAGTCAACTGAAGGAACTTGTAGGCAAAAGGTGTATATAATCGGAATAAATTATCTACAAAAGTTCACATAGCACTGAGGCATTGCGCTATCCCCAAAAGTCACAGTTCTGATTAAAAAGGCACAACCATTTCTTGATGTTTATGAGGCGTGACCATTCTGCCTATAGGAACAACCTGTCGATCTGGATGGAGCATCGGTCCAGCGATCTCTTCCACCTTCACATGAGCGATCTCCATGGCTGTTGGGCACTATGGTTGTGCAGGCGGCTGCGGTGGTGGCTCGGTGTGGTGGTGGCCGTCCATGACACGGTGCACGTCGGGAGGCACAGAGGATCAATGGTCTTGGCGGGGACTCGCAGCGGTGCGATGAGGCGGACTGGCGCGACGGCGTGTCTGGAGGTTGCGGCGCGTTCTACCGACCAGACTGGTGGCGGCGTTGTGATGACTCGGCTAGGATGGAGTTCCCGGTGAGCAGCAAGCGTCGGGCTACCTCTGGGCTGTGTGGCGAGCGGCGGTGCTCTCCCGGTGGTGCTGGCGTGGGAGTTGTGCATGTCTAGGTGCTGGGTCGTCGCAAGGCTGTCTCTTGGAGCGGGTGATAGCCTTCACGGGCTGTCCGGGCTCTTGCCAGAGGTGTTGGGTGGCTGCTGTCCCTCGGCCAGGTGGAAGGTGTTTGTTTGACCATGCTTCTCTCTGTCGTGCGGTCTGTCGGTGCTCCTTGGCTTTTCAGCTACAACGGTGAGGTGTTGCGGTGGCGACGATGCGAGGCTACTTGGATGTTGCTGCCCAATTCATTCGAGGTGTAGAGATGTGCGATGATCGGATGGAAATCTTGCACAGATTTTGCCGGGACGGCGACGATGGCACCCGTGGGTGCCATTCCCCTCCTTGGAGGTGTGTCGAGGTGTGATCGACATCTCCCTCGCTAGTGTGGAGTTGGTTGTTGTCTTCGGTGAAAGCCTCAATTCGGTGTAGGATCGACACTATGACGACGTCCTCGACGTCGCTCCTCTGTTGAGAGCATCGTAATTGGAGACACGGGTTGGTTTCTCGTTGCTTTCCTACGGTGTTCATCGTGGTCCTGGTTTGATCCTCGGCGGCGCTATGTACGGCCGTCGCCATATGTCCAAGGCAGTGTCTTCCTTGGAGCGGATCAAGTCCTGTCATTCACTTGCGATCTCCTCTTAAGCATTCAGGGTGGATGGTTCGTTGACAAATGAAATTCAGTGGGAGCTAGTGGTCTTTGGAGGTGCCTGGCGTTGGTCGAGATGCAGTGTTGATCTCGGTTAGGGCATGCGTTTTTGCTTTGTAGTTTTGTTTCGCCGATGATGTTTATATTTGGTCTTACCTGAGTGTGGGGTTTGTGCTATGCTCGTGGCAGTATTCTTGTACTTATAATTCTACTTTTTATAAAGTTATGGTAAGCCTAACGTACTCTTGAAAAGAAAAAAAACATAAGTGATCTCTTATACAGCTGCAATTTTTCAGTATCCCTTACTTTTTTTTGCGGGTAGTATCCCTTATTATTTGTTTGGTTTGCTCGAATATCTCATAGAACTCATCACTTATTATGAAATAGAAAATAAATTAGTCATCAGCAATTTCTCGAGAAAGAAGAACATGCTTGGCTCCTAGCAACACACTATTTGGAGTGGAGGCATATGTAAGTGATGGTGCATCCCAACATAAAACATCGTCTCATACACTTTTTGCTCAGTTGTTATGCGTAGATTGGGAGCGGACGTCTTGGATGCAGCGGCAGTTGAACGCAGCTATCCAACCGCACGTCCAGGCGAAATGATCTGCGCATTAAACTCTTGAAATGCAAAAGGATGACATACATCGGTCCATACTTGTGAATACAGTGTCCACGCGGTTTGCAGGCGCATGCAGGTTGCAGAGCGGGTACAGAACTGACGCAAAGGACAGGCGTGCAGGCGCGTCTCCTTTTGACTTTGCGAGCCTTGCTTTGTTTTTACTACAGTGTGCCATGGCCTGATGGTCAACATTGGCGGCGGTGGGGCCTTGCCATGCACGCACGCAGAGGATGTGTCCTCGGGGGTGTACGATGGAAACGGTGGGTGTGACCGCGCAGGGGGACGTGGACGAAGTGTGCAGCATGGGCGCTCATGCTTCAGTTTAGTTGCCTAGCTAAAATGAGGTAAAAACGTAGTACGCCATGCTAATTTGGTTATGTGTAGTGGGAAAACAGACGATGCAACTGATTAGTACTCTCCTGCGACGTGTGAGAGTAATCGATCCGAGTCATGGTAAAATCCAGTACCCGTGCAACAGTCGTACATCGTCCTTGTTTCTGGACTGCTGCGATTCCTTGTGTCAGTCGCCTGTCAGTGCGTGGTCATTCTAATACATTAATACGCAGCATATAGATCCCAACGTTCCTCAATACTTCAAGTAGCACGTTTGGCTGCGGAGGGGAACGTTGGTTCCTGGGTACATATGTACCCTATATGGAAAAAAAATTTAGCAATTCAACAAAAAGTCAAAAAATTCTAAAAGTATTTTTGAAATAAACTTTACCTTTCATTGTACCAGTGAGAAAAGTGGCACAAAAAGAAAATTCCCCTTTGACTTCTTTTCAAAAAAAAACAAATTTTCGGTCAAAATAGCATGAATAGTGACCTATAATAGCAAATACATTTTATCTTTTTCGCTGTGAAGTCAACGTTGGTTTTTTGTGTGTGAAATTTGCTATACTAGTGCGCAAGTAAGTCAAGTTTAATCTAAAAATATTTTTGAACTATTTTGACTTTTTGTTTTATTATTTTTAGAAAAATCACCATATAGGGTGTATATACATGCGAGAGCCAAAAGGTATTTCCCGTTTGGCTGCTACGAATCGCAACGCACTGCACGCCGTAGATGCACTGCGTGCAGCTGCCACTTCTCTGCGTAGATTGCCCTTCTTGAAAAACAGAAGTCTTGCGGTTTGCTTCATCGGTTCATCTTGGGTCTTTCTCAGCTATGGCAATGCCGATTTCACGCGGATTTCTCAAGTGAGATGAGTGGATCATGGGCAATACATGAGGCACGATGACAAAGGTGAACGGCTGGTGTGGGGACTAAAAACTTACAGATCAAAACACTCTCTGTGATTCTCCAGCTTCCGTGTAGCATTTGCATCCTCAACGTAGAGTAAATTTGCTTATTTTATTTCTTACCAAATCTGGCTCTGGGCTGGTTGAGTTGGGCTCAACTTTTCAACCTCAGAAATATCTTTTGTTTGCTCTGGTAGTGCTGTCATCCTTTTGGACTTGTAAGACATATCTAAGCTCTGTTTTATCCTGAGTTACAAACTTTGTGCAATGTTAACCATTTGCATTTACTAGTACTCCCACTGTAGAGAAATATAAGAGCATTTATATCACTACTTTAATGGTCTAAACACTCTTATATTTCTTTACGAAGGGCTTGATCAGTGCGAGTCTCAGTCGAATATTTATCCTGGCTTTTGATTGGTGCTGGTTCAGCGGTGCAGGTTGTTCAGCAGGTTCACTGAACTCTGCATCAGCAAAATGTTCATCTGAAACCCACACTCTGATTAGTTCCTGCGGCGTGCGGCCGGCCGGCGCAGTGCTCCGGGCGTGCCGCCGGCATCTACCATCGGCATCTACCACACGGTATGCCTCCGGAGGACGCGCACAGACGCACCACACCAGCGCCTGTGCAGACCGTGCTGGGATCGGTGATCCTCCTCAATGATGCCCATTAACTGCGCCAAGTAGAAACCGGATTCACCGAAGCCTCTACCGGGATCGAAACGGTTTCCCACCTCCGGAGTACGATTATAATCACCTGAATTTCTGGCTAATCACGGCCTCAAGTACTGTTTTAAACCGCAGCCAGCAGCCTACAGCATCATTTGTTTGGCGCTTAGCCAGACTGATGCAAGATTAGGGAGCTTAATAAGCCTAATGCCTACTGCCTAGGCACTAGGCAGCACTCATGCGCCCGCCGCGTTCGGGAGAGACGGACGAATCCGCCTCCGCCTCCGCCTCCGGCGCACAGAAGCCTGCGTCGCGTACTCTATCTATATATACCGGCCGCTTCGCCGGAGAGCTCCATCCAGCCAGCCAAGCCAAGCCAAGCGGGTCCGATCGGAGGAGCAGAGGAAGAAGCAAAGCACGCGCACCGCAGGTCTGCAGCCACGATGGCCCGCCGCAAGGTCCCCATGAGGCTCATCGAGAAGGCGCGGGCGCGCGCCGAGACCCACGCCAGGAGGACCAAGGGGCTGCAGAAGAAGGCGTCGGAGCTCGCCACGCTCTGCGCGGTCCCGGTCGCGCTCGTCTGCTCTGCCGGCGCCGGGGCTCCGCCGCTCGTGTGGGAGTCGGAGGAGGGAGTGCTCGAGAGGTACCGGCGCGCCGTCCCGGCGGAGGCCCGCGCGCGGCACACGCAGCGGAGCTACATGGAGACGGAGCTGGGCAAGGAGAAGGCCAAGCTCGCCCGGGCGCGGCACGGCTGCCCCGGCGCGCTCGCGGACTGGGACGCCGCGCTCACCAGCATGACGCTGGAGGAGGCGCGGGGGCTGCTCGAGACCATCGACGCGGCGCTGCGGGCCACGGGAGACAGGATGGAGGCGCTGGGCATACCTGCCGACGGCGGCCACGGCTCGCTCGAGGATTCTTCCGACGACGCCTTCATGCCGCAGCAGCTGGGGCACGGTGGCGGCAACCCCGTGGACATGGACGCCCCCGGCTTCCAGCAGCTGCAGATGGTGCCGTTCCACGCTGGGAACAACGAGGGCCAACTCTCGCAATTCTCATGGGACGATGGGCTGGACACGAGCCGAGCCGAGCCGAGCTTGGCTTTGGCTCGCTCCAGAGCGGCTCGGCTCGGCTCGGCTCGCTCAGCCAACGAGCCTACTTTAGACGGCTCGGCTCGTTTTTGCTATGGCTCGGCTCAGACCGAGCCGGCTCGTGAGCCAGCTGGTGCCATAACAGCTGGGAGATAACAGAACCTGTTTTCAAAGACCAGTTTCCATCTTCTACAGCATTTAAACCCATAATTTGGAAAAGAAGCACTTTATATAGCTAAAAACGCAACATCTAGCAGTCTATGGTTTAAAAAATGGTCATAGTGATGAAAAAAATAAGCTTTCTTCTATGAAAAGTGTAGAGATGGAACAAATATGACCGAGAGAATTGGGCATCATTGCTTTTGAATTTTGGATAGCTCCTCCTTTGAACTTTATACAGCAAAAATATTGAACGTTGACAGCCAAACAATGCAATTTTGCATAGCCTAACACTTAGCGCTTTGACATCAAAATGAGAATCTTCCTCCTCGTCAAACAGAGTACCTTGCTCATCCTTGTCCTCCTCATTCTCTTCCTCCTCTTCATAATCCTTTTCTGCCTGCTTATCATGCTCCATTGCCTAGCACACAAAAACAGCACACACATGAACTTGGACACGCATATATTTGACTTTTTGATAGCAAAAACAGCATATACATGAGCTTGTACAAACATATATTTAACTTTTGGATACCAAAAACAGCATATAAATGATCTTGTACAAACTTATATTTGACTTTTGAATTCCAAAAACAACACATACATGAGCTTGCACACACATATATTTGACCTTTGGATAGTAAAAACAGCAAACACAGGAGTTTGACACACATATTTGGCACAACCATACCGGTGAAGATGTAGGATTCCGTTTCTACTACAGAACGTGTTCGACAAATATCTCAAGTGTTAGTTCACACTGGACAGACTGACTGAACCTCTTTGATGCTTAGATTTCAAGTGTCCTCTGAAATTTGACACTTGACACTTGACGCTTGACAGACTGACGCTTATGTAGCCAGGAACTGTAGTCACTTATAAACAGAATGAAAACAACAGAGCCACACAGGACCATCTTTAATTTCAGTAAAATTAAAAACCTTCGATTTCCATAGATTAAGGGGCTTCCACTTCCAAATTAAACAGAAAATCCATTTCCAAATTAAACTGAAAATAGAGACGAGGACTCACGGAGGAGGGGCCGCGGATATGGTCGTCGGCACGGCGCCGGAGCGCCTCCTCATAGCGGAAGTTTTCGAGGACATGGTCGGCTTGGTAGGCGGCGATCTTGAGATCCGCCATCCAGCGGCGGACGGTGGGGTTGGTGCGGCTCTTGGAGTCGGCAGGGTCAGCGAGACGTCAAGACGGCAGAGATTTTTTTACCCTTAATAACAACTCGGCGAGCGGGACATTGCCGTAATCCTTGGCCCGCTTCCTCGGCAGTGACACAGCCCTTGCCCTTCCCCTTCTGCTTCCTGGGACAAGCGGCTTAGTCTTCATAATGGACACCAAGCTCCTCTCCTTCTCCTTCTCCTCCTCCTCTCGTTCCCCCTTTTCCTTGTCCATTCTTGCGACAGTGGGGCTGTGCATACATCAGCGAAGAACAAATGGTCAATCATCAACAAAAAATTACATAGATAATAATCACTAATCAGTACACACAATCAAGCACAAACAAATTCATCCATCCATCAATCAAATTCGTGCAGCATAGCAAAAATCCTAGTTAGCTGCACTCTCCAGCCAACAAACACAAGCATCCATCCATCAAACTCGTCTAGCATCCATCCATCGCGTTTCCTAGCTAGCCGCGCCCTCCAGCCGAAACCACAAGCATCCATCCATCAAATTCGTGTGTGTGTGCGCGCCAGTGCAGGGAGCTAGGACCAAGGATGGGAAGGAGAGATGAGATCGCTTACCTGCTCCTGTCGTTCGGTGAGAAACCAGGGAGACGCGTCCGTCTGTGTCCGCTGTGGTGAGGAAAGGCGGCGTCGGCCGTCGCCATAGATGCCAAGCCCGATGAGTCCAGCTTGCGGCGCGGCGAGGAGAGGGGTGGCGGCGCCGGGCAGAGAAAGGGAGAAGGATGAGGAAACCGCGGCGCGTGCGTCCTCTCTCTGCTGTGACCTAACGCGAATTTGGGCTGGGCCTCAACGAGTCGCCGAGCTGGACCGGGCGAAACTCGGCTCGGCTCGTTCGAGAATCGGGCCTATTTTTCATAGCTCGGCTCGCCTAATTATCCTACCGGGCCGAGCTGTAACGGGCGAGCTGGAACGAGTTTCGAGCCGAGCCTAAAAGCTCGCTCGGTTGTCCAGGCCCGACGATCCCGTCCAGACGCAGCAAGGGTGCGGCGGCTTCCAATGCGTCGGCGGTAACTACTCGGGCGGCGGCGACGAGATGCTCTCACCAGGCTTCACCAATGCTGACAACAACTGCTCGGCCGGCGTCGACGAGATGCTCGCGCCGGACTTCGTCAATGCTGACTACAACTACTCGGCCGGTGTTGACGATATGCTCACGCTAGGCCTCGCAAATGCTGACTACAACTACTCGGCCGGCGGCGACAAGATGCTCGCGCCGGGCTTCCCCAATGCTGACTACAACTACTCCAGCGGCGGCGAGATGCTCGCGCCTGGCTTTGGCAATGCTGACTACGACTGGACTGATCTGACCATGTGGGCCACCGACGAGTTGTGCGATGCAGCCATGCCACTTGGGTCTACCCTGACCTTGCCGACGGTACTCTTCCACCCGATTACTCTGCTCAGGTCGTCACCGGCAGGGACTACGTCAACACACCACCATCTGGCGGGTACGGGTACCCCATGGCCATGGGCGTGGGCGACAACTTCACTGACTTCGACAGCAACCGCACGGCGGACTGGCAGTTCCAGCGCTTCGACACAAGCAGTCTGCTACTAGGGGAAATGCAGTCGTAGTTTTGGAGCTAGAATATCTTAATTCTCACTCATTTGAAGTTAGAATTTTGCAGAATTATATGATTTATACGTGCATGATTTTGTACGGAAATTTTGAAACATCAACCATCAGTTCTTATGGAACTTTCATGAAAAGAGTATGAGCTCCTCTTCACAAAGATTCCTTTTTTGGATAAAGCTTCATAGTTCACAAAGTTCATGCTCGGAAACTCCACTCAAGAGTAGAAACAGTCGGTGTCGAATATGCATGCATACATCTAATGTGTCTCGCTATGACAGGCTGATTTACTTTATTTGAACTAATATTACCAATCCATTCGTAACCCTTTTGTTATATCTTTGTCCATGAGATCTCTTAACAAGCCTTTCATACTTTTGGATGGCATCCAAAACAGAGCACATAGCCACATACTAGAAGGAAAACCGTGCGTTGCCGCAGCCGGGAAAAACTATGCCTGACACTCACATCAGTGTACATTACTTCTCTGTTGTCAATCTGAAGGTTGCATTTTCATTATCAATCCGTGACAGATAAAGTATATGGCATGTTCATTATTTAGGACTTGACTAAATATTAAGGTTAGCAAAACCAGTCGATTCACAGAGCAATGTGTTTATTTTATTGTCTTTTCTTCTCTTTGTAGCGTATGCGGATTGATAAATGGTTCCCGTGATGCATCATTTGATATGACATACCACTAGATAGATCTACTTTTTGCTCTAACCAAATGGTGAACTCCAAGACCGTCATAGGATTAATACTATTCCATCCATCTAGAGTTAGCTGTCATTGAAATGAGTGTATCTAGACACATTTTGTAGATTCACTCATTTCAGCGACGGTTGTAGAATCACTCATTTTAGTGACAGCTAATTCTGGAGCGAGGTAGTACATCTAATTGTGCACTAACCGAAAGGAGGGTTGAAACAAAAAAAGGCTAGTCGGGAGATACCCTTTGAATCATGGGTGTATATACACCAGATATGGAAAAAAAATATTTTTTTTAAGTCAAAAAATCATAAACTTGTTTTCAATAATCTACACCTTTTGTTGTACTCGTATAAAAAGTTTCACGAAGGGAAAAAATGCGCGTTGACTTCAGGACAAAAAGATCAAAATCACTAGGACAAAAAGTGTGAATAATAACTTGTATATAATGTTGATTTTGTATTTTATAGTATCATGAATATTTTTCTTAGACCAAACTTTTTATACAAATACAACAGAGAGTCATCGTTAGTTAAAAAAAGTTTTATTTTTTGACTTTTTTGTAATTACTTTTTTTTCATATAGGATGTATATACACCCACGAACCAAATGTGCTTGTCCTGTCATACGGACAAGCACGTTTACCTCCTCGGTGTCTAAACACCCGATATGAAAAAAATAGTGATTGAGAAAAAGTCAAAAAATTCCAAAACTTTTTTGTAATAAACTTGACCTTCAGTTGTATTCGTATAAAAAGTTTATCCTAGGAAATAAATTACATGGTATTGTTGGTGAAAGAAACAACAACACTACGTACAAGTTGCTATTGGCACTTTTTCCTTGAGATTTTGTTTTTTAGCCCTGAAGTCGGCATGAAGTTTTTCCTTCGTGAAACTTTTTATATGAGTACAACAGAAGGTCAAGTTTATTTTAAAAAATGTTTCACATTTTTTTACTTTTCTTGAAATTTTCCTATATCAGCTGTACATACACCCGAGAGCCAAAGGGGATTTTCTAGTCTTACAGGAAATACCCTTTGGTTGTTGGGTGTACATACACTTGATATGGGAAAAAGAATACAAATATTATAAAAAATCTGAAAAATCTGAAACTTTTTTTAAATAAACTTGACCTTCTGTTGTACTCGTATAAAAAGTTTCACGAATGAAAAAAAATCCATCACTTCAGTGAAAAAACAAAATCTCAAGGACAAGAAGTGTGAATGGTAAGTTGTATATAGTGTTGATTTTTGTATTTTAACCAACAATACCATGGAATTTTTTCTCTGGCCAAACATTTTATACAAATACAACAGCTGGTCAAGTTTATTTCATAAAAAGTTTTGGAATTTTCCTTCTTTTGGCTCTCGGGTGTATATACATCTGATATGGGGAAAACATTAAAATTTCAATAAAAAGTCAAAAAACTCTGAAACATTTTATGAAATAAAATTTACCTTCTGTTGTACTCGTACAAAAAGTTTCACGAAGGAAAAAATTTACGTCGACTACAGGGAAACAAATTCAAGGACAAAAAGTGTGAATAGTAATTTATATATAGTGTTGCTTTTGTTTGTTTTTCATCAACAATAAAATGGACTTTTTTTGCTTGGCCAAACATTTTATATGAATATAATAGAAGGTCAAGTTTATTAAGAAAAATCGACAATGAATAGCATGGAGTAGGCTATTCATCGCTGACTGAGTAGCTTCGACAACTTTAAGGACTGGTGGCACCACATGGTGGGCGTCAATGCCAATGTGAGAAAGGGCCTCACATCTGTCGTCATGTTGGTTTCATGGAAAATTTGGAACGAGCGGAATGCGAGAGTGTTTAGGAATGTGTCCTCCATGCCATATGTAATCACATCTAGAATTAAGGCCGAAGCCAGGCTTTGAGGGTTGGCGGGGGCCAAGCATTTGAGCTCTCTTATGCCGCGAGAGTAGGCTATCGAATGGAGGCCGTTCATGGACGGCCGGTCATGTATTTCGAAACTCTTCTTAATTAATGAGACGAGGTAAAGCTTTTGCCTCCGTTTAAAAAAAATTAATATAAAAAATCGATTCCGGTCCCCCCCCCTTCCCCTCCCGAGCCGCCCCCCGCGTGGGCGACCGGGAGGCCACCAGATCCCGTCGGCCGGACCTCCCCCACTCCTCCTCCTCCTCCCTCGCCGCCGTCCAAGGGCGCGGCCAGGCGAAGCCTTGCCGTCGCCGCCGGCGGCGGGGACTCGGGCCCTCTCGCTCGGGTGGGGCTAGCGCGGGCCGGCGCCCCCGTGCCGAAGCGTGGCGGGCGGGCCGGACACCACGGTGGGTGGTGGCGGCGCCTCGGCGACTTCGCTTCCCCGCGGCAGGAGGCCTCGCGATCTGGTGCGTCACGGCCGTTAGGGACGGCGGCGGCGTGACAGGATCGGTTCGCGGCGGCGCGGCCGGATCTGTGCCCATGCGTGGGCCTAGATCGCTGGTCTGCCGTCGGCACGGTGGTGGGTGCGACTCATCGGCAGCTGGACAGATCCGCGGGATTCTACCCTTGTCTGGTCCTTGACAGCGCGGGCAACTCCGGGGGAAACCTTAGATCTCCTTGGGATAGAGCAATGGCGGCGCTTTTGCGTCGTAGTCCCTCTTTAGGGCATTGTTTTGGAGTTTGCTCCGGTTGAAGGGACCAGCAACGTCGGCGGCGCACGTCTGGTGGAGCAACTGCCGATGAAAATCGCGCCGACTATGGTCATGGCGGACGATGGCGGCGTCTTGGATGTCGTTCCCTTGTCGAGGCATCGTCGTTGCAGTCTGCTCATCAGGATCGGCATGCTCCGGGGGAAACCCTAGATCTGGGTCTTTCGGATCGGACGATGATGGCGTTTTATCGCTTTCCCTCCTGGGGGCATCGTTTTGGAGTAAGTGCTGGCTGGGGGGATGGTGGAGCGGTGCTTCATCTCACGCATTGATGGCGGCGGATATCGGCGGCATGGCGCTGTGGAGGCTCGGCGTCCGATGCACGAAGATGGACTCGCGCAGGAGGAGGTTGCTGTCTGGCATCATGATGACGTCGATGGCGGAGTGGCCAGACAAGGTAGAAGCCTCAATATGATCTGAAGACGGACCTGTGGAAGATGGCGGTGACGACACACGAGTGCGTCTGACCGGATTGTGCCCCAGACCCGGTATGTGGCTCGGCTGGGGCTTCCGAATGAGTTTCGGCTTCCGGCTTTTGATGTTAGGCTTAGGTGAGTGGTTTGGGTAGTGGCCCAGCTAGCACCCCTTCATCATTTTGGATAGGAGTAGCAGCATATATTGCCAAGATGATGAATTCAGGCACATTGTTGTAATACTTTGTAAGGTCCTCGAGTATAATCAATAAAATGGCCGTATGCATTTCCCAGATGCAGAGGCCGGGGGTCATCCTTCTTTTCTAAAAAAAAGCTATAACTTGCTCTTCGTACTAGAACGTTTCGTCGATGCTTCAACCGGCGGTGTGAACCGTGACGAAATACGTAGACAATGCCTATCCCCTGATCAACGACAGCTCCATCCGCGATGCGAAGGGGCAGACCGTGAGCTGCCACGGCGAGCAGTGTCGCCGTATGTAGAGGTAGCCGTTGGGCCCGACCCGTATCGGCCTCATGTAAGCGTCAGCGATGTACAGGTAGTCCGACTCGTAGTGGAACCGTGGGCGACGTAGACGGTGGTGGCTCTGGCTCGGGACGGCCCTCGTGTCGGCGTCGCCGATGGGGATGCACAGGGACATCAGTACGACTGCCACGGTGAGCCAGGCCGTCAGCCGCACGAGCTTCGTCGCGCGCGCCATGTCTGACCTAGTAGTACAATACGTAGCAATACGTGTGCGTGAGTTTGCTCGTTTGTGAGGATGAGAGAAACACAGAAGGCATCTAGGAGCATCTGCTTCCATTGATGGGTGCGTGCGTCCTGCTTCTTCTGGTAGCGCACGGTTCGGTGAGCCTGGCCGAATCCGAATGTGGCTACGAGTCGGAACAGGTGGTGCAGTCCGTTGCGTACGTAGACCTTGAAAGGAAACAAGCACGATACGCCTTGGATAGAAGAAGAATCACGTACGTGAAGCAATCACAGGTTTCGTTCCTCTTCTGAAAGAGTTGGCTCAGCATGAAGGTTGTATGACAGCATGAGCAGCAAGAACTGTTGGAAATATGAGAAATTTACTAAATAATTTTATTAACAGAAATACTAGATAAAACATGACTAATATAACAGTGATAAAGCAAGTCATGCGATTTGACAAAGAGAAGGTAAACAGCAACTTCACATATGAACTGTAACTAAACACATCTAGAGCAGACAGTATAGCAGCAGCAGAAGCACTGGACTTGGGGTCGACGTCCTCTCCAGCCATGTCGTCGATGAGGTCGTCGATGTCGGGAAAGAAGTCGTCGGAGTCCGTGATGAAGAATTCAGTAGTCGCGCGGAGCGCTTCCCAAAAACCTTATCACCCTTCTCCCGTACAGGACTCAAAGACGTAGCTCAGGGAGTGGAACCGGTGGTGAGAGGAAGGAGAAGTTCTGGTGCGTCTCTCTGAGAGGAGCGACCTCCCTTTTATAGGCGCAAGAGAAGGAGGCGAGAGGCTGCGCCGGGGCGTGGCGTGGCGTGGCGTGGCGTGGCGAGGCGGGCGGCGGCGGAGGAGCGCGCGTGGATATCCCTCTTGTTCTCATGCTCGTACAAGTGAGGAAAGAACCTCCCTTATAAGGAGGTCCAACTCCCACTCAACTAGCAATGTGGGACTAAACTTTAGTAGTATCCCTTGCCTTGCACAAATGGGCTAAGTGGGCCTCTAGGATTTATTAGGAATTTCTGAAATAGTTATTGGGCTGCCCAAAATAGACTAAATTCCAGCAATCCTCTACCAGATCCCAGAGGCATACAGAAATTTGCCTTTGGTTCCAAAACACTGTTTTATATACCGGTACTGCAGTGGAGACTGTTAAGTTGAATTTCCACCTAGAACTTTATGCTACACTAGTAAGCAACTTGAACAGTGGACTGGGCCTTGAACTGCAAGTTTTCTGCGAATCTAACTTCACATAAAGTCTTGACCGATACTTGGCTACCGTGGGTCTTCCCCGCGGGTGGAACTTATGCGTCATACTCCGTGACCTTTCATGAGTTTACTAGAGAGAACCCTACTCTCATAGATTGCGACGTTTGACAATCAGACTCATATATGTGTGTTCTTCAAAAGATGTTCTGCAGGATAACATCTCTGCTTAAATAAGCCACTTAGAACACATTAAGATATACATCAACCTGCCATGCAGATTAGGAGAGTATTGCATCTTCATGGAGTGGTATTGTGAATAGTAAGGATACTCTCCTCTCAGTTGACCAACAGCTTGTCTTCCACATCTAATTCACGGGATCTCCGATCACAAAGAATAGGTTACTACTGTGAACAACTCATATTGTGGGTCTCATACCCATCTCCCTCGATGCATTATCTATCACATTACGTGATAGACCCTTAGTAAAAGGATCTGCCAGATTTTTAAACGTTTGGATATAATCCAACGCAATAACTCCGGAGTTTTTCATTTTCCTGACAGACTTTAACCTTCTCTGAACGTGTTTTAATGACTTCATGTTATCCTTTGAGCTGCTCACTTTCGTGATCACAGTTTGATTGTCGCAGTTCATAAGGACACCCGGTACAGGTTTCTCAACAACCGGCAAGTCATTCAAGAGCCGGCGAAGCCAATCTGCTTCAACCGTAGCTGTATCTAGTGATGTGAGTTCTGCTTTCATTGTTGACCTCGTTAAAATGGTCTGCTTGCAAGACTTCCAAGAAACAGCGCCACCTCCATGAGTGAATACATAACCGCTCGTGGCCTTTATCTCATCAGCATCTGAGATCCAGTTCGAGTCACTACACCCTTCAAGCACCTTTGGATGCCCGATGTAGTGAATTCCATAATTTGCAGTGCCTTTCAAATAACGCAAAACTCTCTCTAGAGCTTTCCAATGCACATCTCCTGGTTTTGAGACAAATCGACTCAGTTTGCTAACAGCAAAAGAGATGTCAGGTCTTGTAGCACTTGCTAAGTACATAAGCGAGTCAATAATCTGAGAATATTTCAATTGATCTCTGGCAATTCTTCGATTCTTTTGAAGTAACACACTCGCATCGTATGGTGTTGGAGAGGGTTTGCAGTCACTATAGCCAAAGCGACTCAAGATCTTTTCCACATAGTGAGATTGAAGCAAAGTAATCCCACCATCATCGTCTCTCAACAACTTGATGTTCAGAATGACATCAATCACTCCTAAATCCTTCATCTCAAAACAACGAGATAGGAAATCCTTGACCTCCTTAATAATATTCAGATTTGTTCCGAAAATCAGTATGTCATCAACATACAAGCACAGGATAACTCCCTCGCCCCCACCATGGCGATAGTACACACATTTGTCAGCTTCGTTCACAACAAAGCCTGCAGCTGTTAAAGTTCTTTCAAACTTCTCATGCCACTGTTTGGGTGCTTGCTTAAGTCCGTACAAAGACTTCAGCAACTTGCACACTTTCCCTTCCTGACCATCTAGTACAAACCCATCTGGTTGTTCCATATAAATTTTCTCGTCCAACTCTCCATTTAGAAAAGCAGTCTTAACATCCATTTGATGAACGAGAAGACCATGCGAGGCAGCTAGTGAAAGTAGAACTCGAATAGTGGCCAGTCGAGCCACAAGTGAGTAAGTATCAAAGAAGTCTTCACCTTCCTTTTGGGTATAATCCTTAGCCACGAGCCGAGCCTTGTACTTTTCAATAGTACCATCAGGCCTAAGCTTCTTCTTGAATACCCATTTGCATCCTATAGGTTTGCACCCATAAGGACGATCAGTTATCTCCCAGGTTTCATTCGCCAAGATGGAATCCATCTCGCTATGAATCGCTTCCTTCCAGTAGTCAGCATCTTCAGATGCATAGGCCTCTGAAATAGAACTGGGAGTGTCATCTATGAGATACACAAGAAAATCATCATCAAAAGACTTTGCAGTCCTCTGTCTCTTGCTCCTAGTAGGAACTTCATTGTTCTCCTCCACAGGACTTTCAAAGTGTTCCATCAAAATGGCAGGTTCGGTAATTGTAACTGGTTCCTGATTCGATGAATTAGGCATCTCCTGATTAGATGAGGTAGCCATATCCTTCATGGGAAAGATATCTTCAAAGAAAGTCACATCATTCGACTCCATGATTGTACCGACATGTATGTCAGGTACCTCAGATTTTACAACCAAGAATCTGTAGCCAATGCTATGAAAAGCATATCCCAGGAAAACACAATCCACAGTCTTTGGTCCAAGTTTCCGCTTCTTTGGGATTGGAACATTGACTTTCGCCAAACAACCCCATGTTTGTAGATAAGAGAGTTTTAACCTTTTCTTCTTCCATTCCTCGAATGGAGTTATCTCTTTGTTCTTTGTGGGAACTCGGTTTAGGACATGACATGCAGTCAATATCACCTCCCCCCACCATGTCTTGGAGAGACCCGAAGTGTCTAACATGGCGTTAACCAAATCTGTTAGAGTACGGTTCTTTCTTTCGGCCACCCCATTTGACTGAGATGAATAGGGAGACATCCTCTCATGGATTATGCCATGTTCCGCACAAAAAGCATCAAATTCATTGGAAAAATACTCTCCACCACGGTCAGACCTAAGCCTCTTAATTTTTTGATCAAGTTGGTTTTCCACTTCAGCTTTATAGATTTTGAAAAAATTCAAAGCCTCATCCTTAGATTTCAGAAGATACACACGGCAGTATCTAGTGGAGTCATCAATTAACGTCATGAAATATTTCTTTCCACCTTTTGTCAAAACACCATTCATTTCACATAGATCTGAATGTATGAGCTCTAGTGGTGCAAGATTTCTCGTTTCCGCAGTCGTGTGAGACTTACGAGGTTGCTTAGCTTGCACACACACTTGACACTTAGATCCCTTGACAGTGGTGAAACTAGGGATTAAGTTCAACTTCGCTAGTCGCGACATGCAACCAAAGTTAACATGACAGAGACGTGAATGCCACACATTTGATTCACTATTGTTGCAAATATGATTAACAACTTTATTGCAAATGTCTGATAAGGATAAACGAAACATGCCTCCTGACTCATAGCCTTTACCAACAAAGGTTCCATACTTGGATATTACAAATTTATTCGACTCAAAAACAAGCTTGTAGCCATCTCTACACAGAAGAGATCCGCTAACAAGATTTTTATTGACGGAGGGGACATAATGCACGTTCTTCAGCCGCACGATCTTCCCCGAAGTAAACTTCAGATCGACCGTGCCAACACCATGAACAGAAGCACTTGAACCATTGCCCATCAGCACGGTTGAAGTCTCTACGGTCTGATAAGACGAAAACATGGAAATATCACCGCATACATGCACATTAGCACCCGTGTCAATCAACCAGTCAGGAGAATGACATACTGAAAGAATAGTGGGAAATATACCATACCCAGCATCCTTCATGTCAGTGTCTCCAATGACAACATTAGCGGTCTTGCCGCCTTTCCCAGGATGACGCTTGTCATAGCGATTAGGGCAACTAGGAGCCCAATGATCAGGATCCCCACACACATGACAAGCACCTTTCTTCTTGCCATTCTTATTCTTGAAGTTCGTGTGTTGCACAACCTTGTTCTTCCCATCAAACTTTGCTTTACCATCAAACTTGCCCTTGTTCTTGAACTTGTGGGGCTGGAAGTTCTGTTTCTGTACCACATTGGCACTAGATCCTCCCTCAATACCTCGAGCACGTGTGTCCTTTGCTCTCGCCTTTTTTTCCACATCAAGAGTGCCAATGAGATCCGGAACGGAAAACTCCTGCCTCTTATGCTTCAGTAAGGTAGCAAAGTTCCTCCACGAAGGAGGAAGCTTAGTGATGATACCTCCGGCAACAAACTTGTCCGATAGCATACAACTGAAGTGCTCAAGTTCTCTAGCAAATGACTGTATCTCATGAGCTTGCTCAACCACGGAGCGCTCTTCAGTCATCCTGTAATCATAGAATTGCTCCATGATGTACAGCTCAGTGCCAGTATCCGAGACCCCAAACTTGGCCTCGAGTGCA
The DNA here is from genome assembly GCF_003073215.2 of Triticum urartu. Lineage (NCBI taxonomy): Eukaryota > Viridiplantae > Streptophyta > Magnoliopsida > Poales > Poaceae > Triticum > Triticum urartu. The sequence continues at coordinate 563,456,936 of NC_053028.1, forward strand.
TCCCATATATCTTTTCCATTATCAATTGACGCATAAGTATCAACTATGTTCTCACCAAGAACACTCAAGAGAGCAACCTTAAACAGAGTATCCATTTTCTGAAAAGCTTGTGCCTGTTGAGTATCAAGCTCTTCTTCAGGTTTGCCGAGAGTGGCGTCATAGCAACTCATGGTTTGAAACCATAAGACTGCTCTCACGCGCCACCTCTTATAGTGGATACCATTAAACATAGGAGGTCTCATGGAAGCAGCAAAACCACTTGGGTAAATTGCCTATAATAAGGTTTTTGGATTGTTGGAAATATGAGCAATTTACCAAATGATTTTATTAACAGAAATACTAGATAAAGCATGACTAATATAACAGTGATAAAGCAAGTCATGCGATTTGACAAAGAGAAGGTAAACAGCAACTTCACATATGAACTGTAACTAAACACATCTAGAGCAGACAGTATAACAAGTTGCATATATGAAGTAGAACCTAACACATGTAGGGCAGAAACTAGAGCAAAGAACTGTGGCAGGACGTCTAACAGAAAGAGCATAAACACGTACGGGACAGCAGCAGAAGAAGCACTGGACTTGGGGTCGACGTCCTCTCCAGCCATGTCGTCGATGAGGTCGTCGACGTCGGGGAAGAAGTCGTCATCGGGGAAGTAGTCGTCGGAGTCCGTGATGAAGAATTCAGTAGTCGCGCGGAGCGCTCCCCAAAAACCTCATCACCCTTCTCCCGTACAGGACTCAAAGACGTGCGGTTTCGGAGGCCTACTGTCCCGACTCGCGGTGCACGCCGCAAGCCGGGATGAGGAAGACAGCGGTAGCTCAGGGAATGGAACCGGTGGCGAGAGGAAGGAGAAGTTCTGGTGCGTCTCTCTGAGAGGAGCGACCTCCCTTTTATAGGCGCAAGAGGCTGCGCCGGGAGCTGAAAGGAACGCGGGAGATGAAACGAACAGACAGCAGCCGAAGGGTGCAGCGTTCGTATTCAATATCCACTACAGCAAAACTTTTCAGCTCCCGAGTGACCTTTCGTATACCCGTAGTGCGTGGCAAAAATTTAGATATCGGCTCATTCCCGCAACCCGAGGCGAGGCAGGCGGCGGAGGAGGAGCGCGCGTGGATATCCCTCTTGTTCTCATGCTCGTACAAGTGGGGAAAGAACCTCCCTTATAAGGAGGTCCAACTCCCACTCAACTAGCAATGTGGGACTAAACTTTAGTAGTATCCCTTGCCTTGCACAAATGGGCTAAGTGGGCCTCTAGGATTTATTAGAAATTTCTGAAATAGTTATTGGGCTGCCCAAAATAGATTAAATTTCAGCAAGAACCATACTCACGACTCCATACAAATGGTGCATCTATATATACCAACATGCCCTGCCGTCCCATTGATAGTTTGATCACTAAAGCCGCAGACTACTTTTGGTTTATTAAATCTTACCGTTCAAGGAGGTGTATATATATATAGCGAGAAATGTTTGACGTTGATCTTAGAAGTGTTAGATCTTTCTGAGATACTGGAGTAAGCCAAATGAACGAGATGCATTTTTATGAATGGTGACGCAGCCGCGATGCTCTAGGACTGAGATTGTGGTTCCCTGTTTAGGGTCTCAGGCATGTCAGACGTTGATGGTGTGAGCTTTATCCACAAGAACCGTTTGTTTAGCCTGAAGAATAGAAGAAAGTTGTGCAAGAAGATCAATACCCACAGAATGTAAGTTTGTGCTGCTAAAAGCTGGGACAAAGCAAGCATTCATCAGCCAAACCTTTCCATTCACTGATGAAAACGCAACTGAACCAGAGCGGGATTAGCTCTAATGTATCAACGGTGACGGACACCGGTATCAACCCAACATTTGTAACACCAACTTTGTACTAGTATGTTTTATCCCTCTTAATATATAGGCAATAAACCTGCCAATTCCTCAAAGGAGTCATTCTTGAATAGGCCTAGACCCATGGATGTCGAGCCCATGAGAAGGAACAGGGCCCCAATTGAAGGCTTTTCGGAGAGCTACAAGTCTTCAGCCCACCAGCCCGACAAGCTCATAATCCATGTAGTGCCGGGCCTGTAACTAACCTCTTCCTTCAAAGTAGCCCCTGCTTCTATTCTTATCATGGACAGTGTATCGACCATCCAAACATATGATAGACTCTGCTGATTGTTCCCGTATTATCAAACAACTAATTAATTGCATATGTTTTAAATTAAAAAAATTAAATGGCAAAGATCAAAAATCATGAGCCAACTGTCAGTAGCAAGGAAGAGCAATGCTACATCCACGTGAAATTCTTTATGTATGCTACGTAGGGGTTGATTTGGAGGACTATCATTAGTTGGGGGATCGGCCCCATCCTGAAATTCGGGGTCATGTAACAGTGACGTAAAGACCCGTAGTTCTAGGATTATCGAGCAAAGGAACTAGGCAGAGTGTTGCGGTGCAGGCGGAGGAGCTCGGCAGTGGCCGTCGGAGCATTGCCATAGTACGCGAATGGTCGAAGCAGCGTCTGAGCCTTGCCGGAGAGTCGGTGGTTATTTTTTTTTTGCAGTACCACAAAAGCTGTTTAGGCTGTCCGATAAACTAATTTTACAATACCACAATATACGGCATCTACTATAGTTGCTCTAAGTAAAAAACCTTCCGGTAAGTGAAAAATAGAGTTGTGCTTTATAGTGAAGCATAGCTGTGCTTCCGCCCTTGAAGTCAAAAGGCACAAATTGTGCTTTCGGTTTTCTTGTTTCCATTTTTTCTCCATTTTTCTTTTTCGATTCTCAGGGTCTTCAAAAAGTTGTCTAAACCTAATACACTAGTAGAAAACAGGGCTTTGGTTCAGGCCTGGCCAACCCATTAGTCCCGGTTCAGTTACTGGGACCCATGGGGGCAACGGTCCCGGTTCGTGAGGCCAGGGGGCCGGCCGGGCCTCGTGGGGCATTGGTCCCGGTTTGTCTGCCCCTTTTGGTCCCGGTTCCAGACACGAACCAGGACCAATGTGCCTCGCTCCTGGCTCACAACCATTGGTCCCGGTTCGTGGCTGGAACCGGGACCAAAAGGGGTCCTTTAGTCCCGGTTCCAGCCATGAACCGGGACCAATGAGATGCCTATATATACCCCCTCGCCCGCGAGCAGAGCACTCCACTACTCTGTTTTTCTGACCGGCGAGGGGAGAGCTTTGTGGTGCTCTAGCTCACCTCCTATGCACATGAGGTGTTCGATGAAATGCCCGAGCCATACTTAAGCTTTCTCCTCTCGAAGCTCCTTGTGCAAGCTCCATTTTCCTCGAGAATTGTCTAGGTTTGGCGGTCCGTCCTGCTCCGTCCCCGTCCTCACCGCCGTCAATCGCACGCGCCGATCTTGTCGCCGGCACCACCGTGGTGAGCCTCTTGATCTTATCTTCTTCCTAAAAGAAAAAAGTTCTTACTCGTATGATTTAGATATATACTTGTGTAATTTTCTTACTTTTATTATTGTTTGTTATTATATAGTGCGATGGTTTTGGTATCCGCCTCCGTCGACTCCGGTCCTGTCTATGATTTAGATGTGGTATATATTATCTTTTATACTATTTGGTTCATTTATTATTTATGACAATTATGCCGACCAACGTGACATAGATTTTTATACCTAGGAGGTATGTGAACCGGAAATTCCAACCGACCCTATTGTCGAGAGGTTAAATTTAGTTGAAAAAGAAGACAATTACTTGAAGGAAAAATTAAAAAAATTGAGGAGGAGAAGATGATATTGGAGTTGTATGTTGCGGATGTCGTCGATGATCACAAGATCAAGATGGATGCAATGCGCTTGAAGATTAGAAGGATTAGAAAATATGTCATTCATACCGATGCTTGATATCATTATGCCGTTGGATCAATTGTTGTTGGGGAACATAGTAATTTCAAAAAAATTCCTACGCACACGCAAGATCATGGTGATGCATAGCAACGAGCGGGAGAGTGTAGTCCACGTACCCTCGTCGACCGTAAGAAGAAGTGTTATGACAACGCGGTTGATGTAGTCGTAAGTCTTCACGATCCTACCGATCCTAGTACTGAAAGTACGGCACCTCCGCGATCTACACACGTTCGGCTCGATGACGTCCCTCGTACTCTTGATCTAGTTGAGGCCGAGGGAGAGTTCCGTCAGCACAACGGCATGGCGACAGTGATGATGAAGTTACCAGCGCAGGGTTTCGCCTAAGCACTACGACGATATGAACGAGGTGTGTAACTGTGGAGGGGGGCACCGCACACGGCTAAGAGATTGTCTCTTGTGCCTTTGGGGTGTCCCCTGCCCACGTATATAAAGGAGGGAGGAGGAGGAGGCCGGCCCTAGAGGGGGCGCGCCAAGTGTGGGGAGTCCTAGCCCTTTTCCTTTCCGGAGTAGGAGAGAAGAAAGAGGGAAAGCGAGAGGGAGTAGGAAAGGGCAAGGGGGGCGCCGCCCCCTTTCCCCTAGTCCAATTCGGACCCATGGGGGGCGCGCACCTCCTTCCCTTTGGCCTGCCTCCTCTATTCCCGTATGGCCCAATAAGGCCCAATACTTCTCCCGGCGAATTCCCGTAACTCTCCGGTACTCCGAAAAATACCCAAATCACTCGGAACCTTTCCGATGTCCGAATATAGCCTTCCAATACGTCGATCTTTACCTCTCGATCATTTAGAGACTCCTCATCATGTCCCCGATCTCATCCGGGACTCCGAACAAACTTTGGTCATCAAATCACATAAGTCATAATACAAATCGTCATCGAACGTTAAGCGTGCCCTATGGGTTCGAGAACTATGTAGACATGACCGAGAAACATCTCCGGTCAATAACCAATAGCGGAACCTGGATGCTCATATTGGCTCCTACATATTCTACGAAGATCTTTATCGGTCAAACCGCATAACAACATACGTTGTTCCCTTTGTCATCGGTATGTTACTTGCCCGAGATTCGATCGTCGGTATCCTCATATCTAGTTCAATCTCGTTACCGGCAAGTCTCTTTACTCGTTCCGTAATGCATCATCCCGCAACTAACTCATTAGTCACAATGCTTGCAAGGCTTATAGTGATGTGCATTACCGAGAGGGCCCAAAGATACCTCTCCGATACACGGAGTGACAAATCCTAATCTTGATCTATGCCAGCTCAACAAACACCATCGGAGACACACGTAGAGCATCTTTATAATCACCCAGTTATGTTGTGACTCTTGATAGCACACAAGGTGTTCCTCCGGTATTCGGGAGTTGCATAATCTCATATTCTGAGGAACATGTATAAGTCATGAAGAAAGTAGTAGCAATGAAATTGTAAAGATCATAATGCTAAGCTAACGAATGGGTCTTGTCCATCACATCATTCTCCTAATGATGTGATCCCGTTCATCAAATGACAACACATGTCTATGGTTAGGAAACATAACCATCTTTGAGAAACGAGCTAGTCAAGTAGAGACATACTAGGGACACTTTGTTTTGTCTATGTATTCACACATGTACTAAGTTTCCGGTTAATACAATTCTAGCATGAATAAAAAACATTCATCATGAAATAAGGAAATAAATAATAACTTTATTATTGCCTCTAGGGCATATTTCCTTCAGTCTCCCACTTGCACTAGAGTCAATAATCTAGTTCACATCGCCAAGTGATTTAACACCAATAGTTCACATCGCCATGTGATTAAAACCCATAGTTCACATCACCATGTGACCAACACTCAAAAGGTTTACTAGAGTCAGTAATCTAGTTCACATCGCCATGTGATTAACACCCAAAGAGTACTAAGGTGTGATCATGTTTTGCTTGTGAGAGAAGTTTAGTCAATGGGTCTGCCAAATTCAGATCCGTATGTATTTTTTAAATTTCTATGTCTACAATGCTCTGCACGGAGCTACTTTAGCTAATTGCTCCCACTTTCAATATGTATCCGGATTGTGACTTAGAGTCATCCAGATCGGTGTCAAAGCTTGCATCAACGTAACTCTTTACGACGAACTCTTTATCACCTCCATAACCGAGAAATATTTCCTTAGTCCTCTAACGATAATTTGACCGTTGTCTAGTGATCTACTCCTAGATCAAAATTGTACTCCCTTGCCAAACTCAGGGCAGGGTATAAAATAGGTCTGGTACACAGCATGGCATACTTTATAGAACCTATGGCTGATGCATAGGGAATGACTTTCATTCTCTCTCTATCTTCTGCCGTGGTCGGGCTTTGAGTCTTACTCAACTTCACACCTTGCAACACAGGCAAGAACTCTTTCTTTGACTATTCCATTTTGAAATACTTCAAAAACTTGTCAAGGTATGTACTCATTGAAAAAACTTATCAAGCGTCTTGATCTATCTCTATAGATCTTGATGCTCAATATGTAAGCAGCTTCACCGAGGTCTTTCTTTGAAAAAACTCCTTTCAAACACTCCTTTATGCTTTCCAAAAATTTCTACATCATTTCCGATCAACAATATGTCATTCACATATACTTATCAGAAAGGCTGTAGTGCTCCCACTCACTTTCTTGTAAATACAGGCTTCACCGCAAGTCTGTATAAAACTATATGCTTTGATCAACTCATCAAAGCGTATATTCCAACTCCGAGATACTTGCACCGGTCCAAAGATGGATCGCTAGAGCTTTGCACACTTTGTTAGCACCTTTAGGATCGACAAAACCTTCTGGTTGCATCATATACAATTCTTCTTTAAAAAATCCATTAAGGAATGCAGTTTTCTTTATCCATTTGCCAGATTTCATAAAATGCAGCAATTGCTAACATGATTCAGATAGACTTAAGCATCGCTACGAGTGAGAAAAACTCATTGTAGTCAACACCTTGAACTTGTCGAAAACCTTTTTTGACAATTTGAGCTTTGTAGATAGTAACACTACTATCAGCGTCTGTCTTCCTCTTGAATATCCATTTATTCTCAATGGCTCACCGATCATTGGGCAAGTCAATCAAAGTCCATACTTTGTTCTCATACATGGATCCCATCTCAGATTTCATGGCCTCAAGCCATTTTGCGGAATCTGGGCTCATTATTGCTTCCTCATAGTTGGTAGGTCTGTCATGGTCTAGTAACATGATTTCCAGAACAGGATTACCGTACCATTTTGGTGCGGAACGTATTCTGGTTGACCTACGAGGTTCGGTAGTGACTTGATCTAAAGTTTCATGATCATCATCATTAACTTCCTCACTAATCGGGGTAGGCATCACTGGAACTGATTTCTGTGATGAACTACTTTCCAATTCGGGAGAAGGTACAATTACCTTATCAAGTTCTACTTTCCTCACACTCACTTCTTTCGAGAGAAACTCCTTCTCTAGAAAGGATCCATTCTTAGCAACGAATATCTTGCCTTCGGATCTGTGATAGAAGGTGTACCCAACATTTACTTTTGGGTATCCTATGAAGACGCACTTCTCCGACTTGGGTTTGAGCTTATCAAGATGAAGCTTTTTCACATAAGCATCACAACCCCAAACTTTAAGAAATGACAGCTTAGGTTTCTTGCTAAACCACAGTTCATACGGTGCCGTCTCAACGGATTTAGATGGTGCCCTTTTAAACGTGAATGCAGTTGTCTCTAATGCATAACCGCAAATCGATGGTGGTAAATCGGTAAGAGACATCATACATTGCACTATATCCAATAAAGTACGGTTATGATGTTCAGACACACCATTAAGCTGTGGTGTTCTAGGTGGCATGAATTTGTGAAACTATTCCACATTGTTTCAATTGAAAAACAAACTCGTAACTCAAATATTCGTCTCCGCGATCAGATCGTAGAAACTTTATTTTCTTGTTATGATGATTTTCCACTTCACTCTGAAATTCTTTGATCTTTTCAAATGTTTCAGACTTATGTTTCATCAGGTAGATATACCCATATCTTCTCAAATCATCTGTGAAGGTCAGCAAATAACGATACCCGCCGTGAGCCTCAACACTCATCAGACCGCATACATCAGTATGTATTATTTTCAATAAGTCAGTTGCTCACTCCATTGTTCCAGAGAACGGAGTCTTAGTCATCTTGCCCATGAGGCATGGTTCGCAAGCATCAAGTGATTCATAATCAAGTGATTCCAAAAGCCCATCAGCATGGAGTTTCTTCATGCGCTTTACACCAATATGACCTAAACGGCAGTGCCACAAATAAGTTGCACTATCATTATTAACTTTGCATCTTTTGGCTTTAATATTATGAATTTGTGTATCACTACGACCGAGATTCAATAAACCATTTATATTGAGTGTATGACCATAGAAGGTTTTATTCATGTAAATAGAACAACAATTATTCTTTGACATAAATGAATAACCGTATTGCAATAAACATGATCCAATCATATTCATGCTCAAAGCAAACACAAAATAACATTTATTTTAGGTTCAACACTAATCTCGAAGGTAAAGGGAGTGTGCGATGGTGATCTTATCAACCTTGGAATCACTTCCAACACACATCATCACCTCGCCCTTAACTATTCTTTGTTTATTTTGCAACTCCCGTTTCAAGTTACTACTCTTAGCAACTGAACCAGTATCAAATACCGAGGGGTTGCTATCAACACTAGTAAAATACACATCAATAACATGTATATCCAATATACTTTTGTTCACTATGCCATCCTTCTTATCCGCCAAGTATCTAGGGCAGTTCCACTTCCAGTGACCATTTCCTTTGCAGTAGAAGCACTCAGTTCCAGGCTTGGGTCTAGCTTTGGGCTTCTTCACGGGAGTGACAACTTGCTTGTCATTCTTATTGAAGTTCCCTTTCTATCCCTTTGCCCTTTTCTTGAAACTAGTGGTCTTGTTAACCATCAACACTTGATGCTCTTTCTTGATTTCTACCTTCGCCAATTTCAGTATCGCGTAGAGCTCGGGAATTACTTTCGTCATCCCTTGCATATTATAGTTCATCATGAAGTTATACTAACTTGGTGATAGTGACTAGAGAACTTTGTCAATTACTATCTTATCTGGAAGATTAACTCACACTTGATTCAAGCAATTGCAGTACCCAGACAATCTGAGCACATGCTCACTGGTTGAGCTAGTCTCCTCCATCTTGTAGGCAAAGTACTGTCAGAGGTCTCATACCTCTCGACACGGGTATGAGTATGAAATACCAATTTCAACTCTTGGAACATCTCATATGCTCCATGTCGTTCAAAGCATTTTTGAAGTCCTGGTTCTAAGCCGTAAAGCATGGTGCACTAAACTATCAAGTAGTCATCATGCCGAGCTTGTCAAACGTTCATATCGTCTGCATCTGCTCTTGCAATCGGTCTGTCACCTAGCGGTGCATCAAGGACATAATTCTTCTGTGCAGCAATGAGGATAATCCTCAGATCACGGAGCTAGTACACATCATTGCTACTAACATTTTCAACTTATTTTTCTCTAGGAACATATCAAAAATAAACGGGGAACTACATCGCGAGCTATTAATCTACAACATAGATATGCAAATACTGTCAGGACTAAGTTCATGATAAATTAAAGCTCAGTTAATCATAATACTTAAGAACTCCCACTTAGATAGACATCCCTCTAGTCATCTAAATGATCACGTGATTCAAATCAACTAAACCATGTCCGATCATCACGTGAGATGGAGTACTTTTCAATGGTGAACATCACTATGTTGATCATATCTACTATATGATTCATGCTCGACCTTTCTGTCTCCAGTGTTCTGCGACCATATCTGCATATGCTAGGCTCGTCAAGTTTAACCCTAGTATTCCGCGTGTGAAAAATATGCTTGCACCCTTTGTATGTGAACGTAGAGCTTATCACACCCGATCATCACATGGTGTCTCGGCATGACGAACTGTCACAACGGTGCATACTCAGGGAGAACACTTATACCTTGAAATTTAGTGAGAGATCATCTTATAATGCTACCGCCGAACTAAGCAAAATAAGATACATAAATGATAAACATCGCATGCAATCAAAATATGTGACATGATATGGCCATGATCATCTTGCGCCTTTGATCTCCATCTCCAAAGTACCGTCATGATCTCTATCGTCACCAGCATGACACCATGATCTCCATCATCTTGATCTCTATCAACATGTCGGCACATGGTCGTCATCTTGCGCCTTTGATCTCCATCTCCAAAGTACCGTCATGATCTCTATCGTCACCAGCATGACACCATGATCTCCATCATCTTGATCTCTATCAACATGTCGGCACATGGTCGTCTCGCCAACTATTGCTCTTGCAACTATTTCTATCACATAGCGATAAAGCAAAGCAATTATTTGGCACCTGCATCTTATGCAATAAAGAGACAACCATAAGGCTTCTTCCAGTTGCCGATAACTTCAACAAAACATGATCATCTCATACAACAACTTATATCTCATCATGTCTTGACCATATGACATCACAACAAGCCCTGCAAAAACAAGTTAGACGTCCTCTACTTTGTTGTTGCAAGTTTTATGTGACTGCTACGGGCTGTGCAAGAACCATTCTTACCTACGCATCAAAACCACAACGATTTTTCGTCAAGTATGTGTTGTTTTAACCTGCAACAAGGACCGAGCGTAGTCACACTCGATTCAACTAAAGTTGGAGAAACTGACACCCGCTAGCCACCTGTGTGCGAAGCACGTCGGTAGAACCAGTCTCGCGTAAGTGTGCGCGTAATGTCGGTCTAGTCCGCTTCATCCAACAATACCGCCGAATCAAAGTATGACATGCTGGTAAGCAGTATGACTATTATCTCTCACAACTTTTTGTGTTCTACTCGTGCATAAAACATCTACGCATAGACCTGACTCGGATGCCACTGCTGGGGAACGTAGTAATTTCAAAAAAAATTCTATGCACGCGCAAGATCATGGTGATGCATAGCAACGAGAGGGGAGAGTGTAGTCCACGTACCCTCGTAGACTGTAAGCGGAAGCGTTATGACAATGCGGTTGATGTAGTCATACGTCTTCACGATCCGACCGATCCTAGTACCGAAAGTACGGCACCTCTGCGACCTGCACACGTTCGGCTCGATGACGTCCCTCGTACTCTTGATCCAGTTGAGGACGAGGGAGAGTTCCGTCAGCACGACGGTGTGGCGAAGGTGATGATGAAGTTACCGGCGCAGGGCTTCGCCTAAGCACTACGACGATATGAACAAGGTGTGTAACTGTGGAGGGGGGCACCGCACACGGCTAAGAGATTGTCTGTTGTGCCTTTGGGGTGTCCCCTACCCACGTATATACATGAGGGAGGAGGAGGAGGCCGGCCCTAGAGGGGGCGCGCCAAGTGTGGGGAGTCCTACTAGGACTGCCAAGTCCTAATAGGATTCCCCTTTTCCTTTCCGGAGTAGGAGAGAAGAAAGAGGGAAAGAGAGAGGGAGTAGGAAAGGGCAAGGGGCGCACCGCCCCCTTTCCCCTAGTCCAATTCGGACCCATGGGGGGCGCGCGCCTCCTTCCCTTTGGCCTGCCTCCTCTATTCCCGTATGGCCCAATAAGGCCCAATACTTCTCCCGATGAATTCCCGTAACTCTTCGATACTCCAAAAAAATACCCGAATCACTCGGAACCTTTCCGATGTCTAGCCTTCCAATATATCGATCTTTACCTCTCGACCATTTCGAGACTCCTCGTCATGTCCCCGATCTCATCCGGGACTCCGAACAACTTCGGTTATCAAATCACATAACTCATAATACAAATCGTCATCGAACGTTAAGCGTGCAGACCCTCCGGGTTCGAGAACTATGTAGACATGACCGAGACACATCTCTGGTCAATAACCAATAGCGGAACCTGGATGCTCATATTGGCTCCTTCATATTCTATGAAGATCTTTATCAGTCAAACCGCATAACAACATACGTTGTTCCCTTTGTCATCGGTATGTTACTTGCCCGAGATTCGATCGTCGATATCCTCATAGCTAGTTCAATCTCGTTACCGTCAAGTCTCTTTACTCGTTCCGTAATGCATCATCCTGCAACTAACTCATTAGTCACAATGCTTGCAAGGCTTATAGTGATGTGCATTACCGAGAGGGCCCAGAGATACCTCTCTAATACAAGGAGTGACAAATCCTAATCTCGATCTATGCCAGTTCAACAAACACCATCGGAGACACCTTAGAGCATCTTTATAATCACCCAGTTACGTTGTGACGTTTGATAGCACACAAGGTGTTCCTCCGGTATTCGGGAGTTGCATAATCTCATAGTCTGAGGAACATGTATAAGTCATGAACAAAGCAGTAGCAATGAAACTGTAACGATCATAATGCTAAGCTAACGAATGGGTCTTGTCCATCACATCAGTCTCCTAATGATGTGACCTCGTTCATCAAATGACAACACATGTCTATGGTTAGGAAACATAACCATCTTTGATAAATGAGCTAGTCAAGTAGAGGCATACTAGGGACACTTTGTTTTGTTTATGTATTCACACATGTACTAAGTTTCCGGTTAATACAATTCTAGCATGAATAATAAACATTCATCATGAAATATGGAAATAAAGAATAACTTTATTATTGCCTCTAGGGCATATTTCCTTAAATTGTTACCTTGGTTGCGATTATGATCGCATTTGTTGTTGCATTGAAATGTTTTACATAGTTTCAATGTATGGTTTAATTAGACGCTCTGGAGAACTATGTATGTACTTTGGTTTTAATGTGATGATGAACTTCTATTAATTTGGTCACTTATCTATTCATGATGTTCTGTAATGGTTTTTGACACACTTAATTAAATATAATGCACGCAGATGAACCGGCAATGGATGTACGGTAACAGACGCACCTCCGAGTACATTGAGGGCCTGCATAATTTTCTCGCAGTGGCTAAGGCAAACAAGCAGAATGGTTTTATGTGTTGTCCATGCCCTAGCTCTGGCAATACGAGGTTTTACTCTGAGTCGAAAACCCTTCACACCCACCTGCTTTATAAGAGTTTCATGCCACACTATAATTTTTGGGCCAAGCACGGAGAAAGAGGGGTTATGATGGAAGACAACAAAGAAGAAGAGGATGATGACAAGTATGTGCCACCTGAATATGGTGATGCTGCAACGGGGGAAGCTGAAGATCAAGAGGAACCAGACGATGTGCCTGATGATGATCTTCATCGGGTCATTGTTGATGCAAAGAGATAGTGCGAAAGTGAAAAGGAGAAGCTGAAGTTCGATCGCATGTTAGAGGATCACAAAAAAGGGCTGTACCTCAATTGCGAAGATGGCAACACAAAGCTCGGTACCGTACTGGAATTGCTGCAGTGGAAGGCAGAGAACGGTGTACCTGACAAAGGATTTGAGAAGCTACTGAAAATATTGAAGAAGAAGATTCCAAAGGATAATGAATTGCCCGACAGTATGTACGCAACAAAGAAGGTTGTATGCCCTCTAGGATTGGAGGTGCAGAAGATATATGCATGCCCTAATGATTGCATCCTCTACCGCGGTGCGTATGAGTATTTTAACGCATGCCTGGTATGCAGTGCATTGCGGTATAAGATCAAATGAGGTGACCCTGTTGATGTTGACGGCGAGCGCCTCAGAAAGAGGGTTCCTGCCAAGGTGATGTGGTATGCTCCTATAATACCACGGTTAAAACGTCTGTTCAGAAACAAAGAGCATGCCAAGTTGATGCGATGGCACAGAGAGGACCGTAAGAAAGACGGGAAGTTGAGAGCACCCGCTGATGGGTCGTAGTGGAGAAAAATCGAGAGAAAGCACTGGGAGGAGTTTGCAGGTGAAACAAGGAATGTATGGTTTGGTTTAAGTGTCGATGGCATTAATCCTTTTGGGGAGCATAACAGCAATCACAACACCTGGCCCATGACTATATGTATCTATAACCTTCCTCCTTGGCTGTGCCTGAAGAGGAAGTTCATTATGATGCCAGTTCTCATCCAAGGCCCTAAGTAACCCGACAACGACATTGATGTGTACCTAAGGCCATTAGTTGAAGAACTTTTACAACTGTGGAATGGAAACGGTGTGCGTGTGTGGGATCAACACAAATAGAAGGAACTTGACCTACATGCGTTTCTGTTTGTAACCATCAATGATTGGCCTGCTCTTAGTAACCTTTCAGGACAGACAAACCAGGGATACCACGCATGCACGCACTGTTTAGATGACACCGAAAGTATATACCTGGACAAATGCAGGAAGAATGTGTACCTGGGGCATCGTCGATTTCTTCCGACCAACCATCAATGTCGAAAGAAAGGCAAGCATTTCAAAGGCAAGGCAGATCGCCGAAAGAAGCCCGGCATCCGTACCGGTGATCATATACTTGCTATGGTCAATGATTTAGAAGTAATCTTTGGAAAGGGTCCCAACGGACTATCTGTTCCGAATGACGCTGAGAGACGCACACCCATGTGGAAGACGAAATCTATATTTTGGGACCTACCCTACTGGAAAGACCTAGAGGTCCACTCTTCAATCGACGTGATGCACGTGACGAAAAATCTTTGTGTGAACCTGTTAGGCTTCTTGGGCGTGTATGGGAAGACAAAAGATACACCGAAAGCACGGGAGGACCAGCAACATGTGCATGAAAAAGACGGCATGTGTTGGGGATATTACTACCGGGTGTAAACCGGCCAGGAGAGGCCGGGTTAACCCCATAATGGTTCACTATACTTGAAGCCCATGAAGATAAGGACGGTGACGCTTTATGAAGACCGAGGGCCCAAGGCCGGTTTAAGGCCTGTAGACATAAACTAACATTGATATGTAAACTTATGTTGTAAGATAGAAAAAGCAGAGACCAAGCCGGACACGTTTATGAGCCGGCCTCGGGATTCTGTAAACCGACGGGCATCAACCCGTGTATATAAGGGGATGACCTGACGGCGGTTCAAGGGACAGACAAAAACTCGAGACTCATGCAAAGCGTATTTCGCTCCCTGGTCATCGAAACCCTAGCAATTCCACAACAACTGGATTAGGCTTTTACCTTCACCGCAAGGGGCCAAACCAGTATAAACTCTCTGCGTCCCTTGTCCGCTTTAACCCCTTTAAGCTAACCCACGCGATGGCTCCACAACTAAGTCCTTTCCTTAGGACATCTGCCGTGACAAAATCACGACAGTTGGCGCCCACCGTGGGGCTATCACATGATGGTTTCGAGTTCTTAGAGGGCAGCTTCGAAGGACTCAAGTGCTACGTCGTGGCCCGGATGACCAAGAGTCATCGCGGCAAGCTCTACATCGACGATGCAGGCTGGGGACCCGAGGCCGGCTCAGTCGAGTACGGGTACCGGGTCCCCTTCGGTGGCATACACATTTTCATTGGCAAGATTGGTGAACCAGGCCCTGAGCCGGACATCTGCACCGACCTTGTCGAAATGGCTCAGCATGCGAGATCTGCCCGGGTTAAGCCTGTCATGAAGCATGCCTTCGTGGGAGTCATCCACGGAGGGGAATCTGAGGATAGATCAAAATCTGGCGGTGAAACCGTCGTTTATTCCGGCGACGAGTCATCAATCGAAGAGACCGAGTCGTTGTATCAGTTGCAAAATGGCCGAATTGGGGGCTGTTCTGATGGCGACAGTATTCCGGACCCCTTTGATCTGCCAAACCGGGTTGCGATCTTCATGGCCGGTACACAACCAGCACTCCACTCTTCGACCGTAGCGGCGATGATTTCCGGATCAACAGCAGCGACAGCGGCCGGGGCAGGAGGCCCTGTGCGACCGCCGACTCAGGTGTTATCTGACTTATTCGACGCTTTGGCAACGCTGATGGCGGGGGTTAATCCAGCTGAAAGTGCAACTATCCCTAGGTGGTTTTGGTAATTCATAACAACATATAGCTCATTGAGCTAATGCTATTCCAAGATGACTATTTCAGGAAAGCTCAATGATTGGCATGGCATGGATGTGAAAGTGGAACCCTCAAAATGCTAAGGACAAAGGATTGGCTCAAGCTCAAAAGCTCAAGACTCTTCATTTTATATTTTAGTGATCCAAGATCACATTGAGTCTTTAGGAAAAGCCAATACTATCAAGGAGGGATGAGGTGTTGCTTAATGAGCCTCTTGCTTCATGTGCTTAGTGATATGCTCCAAAACCCTCAACTACTTTCCCATATCCACATATGACCTAAACCCTAAGCCAAACTCGGTCCTACCGATTCTTTCTATCCGGCGCCACCGAGTTTCACTTGTCATAAGCCACTGCCAAACCCTAGCAATTCGGTTCTACCGATAGGGATCTCGGTCTCACTGAGATGGGATTGCAAACTCTCTGTTTCCCTTTCGTAACTTTTCGGTCTCACCGAAAGAGCGAATCGGTCCCACCGAGATTGCAATGTAAACTCCTTGTTTCCCTTTTGTAACTTTTCGGTCTCACCGAAAGAGCAAATCGGTCCCACCGAGTTTACCTGACCAACTCTCTGGTTAGCTTATTACCAAACTCGGTCTCACCGAGTTTGTGTAATCGGTCTCACCGAGATTACGTTATGCCCAAACCCTAACCATATCGGTCCTACCGAGTTGCATGTCAGTCCCACCGAAAATCTCTAACAGTCACTAGGTTTACCTTTTCGGTCCGATCGAGTTTGTTGATTCGGTCCCACCGAGATTGGAAAACTGTGTGTAACGGTTGGATTTTGTGTGGAGGCTATATATACCCCTCCACCTCCTCTTCATTCGTGGAGAGAGCCATCAGAACACATACACAATTCCAACTCATATGTTCTGAGAGAGAACCACCTACTCATGTGTTGAGACCAAGATATTCCATTCCTACCATATGAATCTTGATCTCCAGCCTTCCCCAAGTTGCTTTCCACTCAAATCTTCTTTCCAACAAAATCCAAATCCTATGAGAGAGAGTTGAGTGTTGGGGAGACTATCATTTGAAGCACAAGAGCAAGGAGTTCATTACCTACACACCATTTGTTACTTCTTGGAGAGTGGTGTCTCCTAGATTGGCTAGGTGTCACTTGGGAGCCTCCGACAAGATTGTGGAGTTGAACCAAGGAGTTTGTAAGGGCAAGGAGATCGCCTACTTCGTGAAGATCTACCGCTAGTGAGGCAAGTCCTTCGTGGGCGATGGCCATGGTGGGATAGACAAGGTTGCTTCTTCGTGGACCCTTCGTGGGTGGTTGCTTCTTCGTGGACCCTTCGTGGGTGGAGCCCTCCGTGGACTCGCGCAACCACTACCCTTCGTGGGTGGAGCCCTCCGTGGACTCACTCAACCGTTACCCTTCGTGGGTTGAAGTCTCCATCAACGTGGATGTAGGATAGCACCACCTATCCGAACCACGGGAAAAACATCCGTGTCTCCAATTGCGTTTGAATTCTCCAAACCCTTCCCTTTACATTCTTGCAAGTTGCATGCTTTACTTTCCGCTGCCAATATACTCTTTGCATGCTTGCTTGAATTGTGTGATGATTGCTTGACTTGTCCTACAATAGCTAAAATCTGCCAAGAACTAAAATTGGGAAAAGGTTAAGTTTTTATTTGGTCAAGTAGTCTAATCACCCCCCTCTAGACATACTTTCGATCCTACAAAGTGGTATCAGAGCTTTGGTCTCCATTTGTTTGATTTCCATAGCTTTTGGTGGTCATAGCCTTGGTTTCACAACCTAGGAGAGTATGGCATCTAGCGAGGGAAATTATCCACCGTAGAGGTCCTTACTTTGATGGTACTAATTTTGCTAGTTGGAAGCATAAGATGAAAATGCATATTCTTGGACATAACCCCGCCGTTTGGGCTATTGTGTGTGTTGGTTTGCAAGGTGACTTCTTTGATGGGAAAGAACCAAACCGTGAAGCTACCGCGGATGAGTTGAAGATGCTGCAATACAATGCTCAAGCTTGTGATATTCTCTTCAACGGATTGTGCCCCGAAGAATTCAACAAAATCAGCCGTCTTGAGAATGCAAAGGAAATTTGGGATACTTTGATTGATATGCACGAAGGTACCGACTCCGTCAAGGAATCCAAATTGGATGTGCTTCAAAGTCAACTTGACAAGTTCAAAATGAAGGATGGTGAAGGTGTCGCTGAAATGTACTCTAGGCTTGCTCTCATCACAAATGAGATTGCCGGCTTAGGAAGTGAAGAGATGACCGATAGATTCATCATCAAGAAGATTCTAAGAGCCTTGGATGGAAAATATGATACCGTGTGCACATTGATCCAAATGATGCCCAATTACAAAGATCTCAAGCCAACGGAGGTGATTGGAAGAATTGTTGCTCATGAGATGTCACTTAAGGATAAAGAGGAACTTCACAACAAATCAAGTGGTGCCTACAAAGCCTCATTGAAGCCCCTACATCATCAAGTGAGAAACAAGACTTCAATGAAGAATTGAGCTTAATGGTGAAGAACTTCAACAAGTTCTACAAGAGTAGAAGCAAAGATAGAAGCTTCAAGTCAAGGTCCTACAATGACAAAAGATCTTCTAGTCAAGAGCGAAACTGCTACGGTTGTGGAAGACCCAGACACTATTCCAATGAGTGTACGGCTTCCCTACAAGAGAAGAGAAGATTCTCCAAAAAGAAGAAGCAAAGAATCACCACCAAGAGAGAGAAGGAGTAGAGATGATCGTTATGAACGAAGATACTCACGGAGAAGCAAGGATTCGGAAAGGAAGGAAAAATCATCAAGGAGCTACACAAGACGAAGACATCAAGCTCATGTTGGTGAATGGGTATCCGGCTCCGACTCCGACAGCCACTCCGAGAGAGTTAATCACCGACTCCGAAGACAAGATGAAGGTGTTGCCTCTAGCACTTGTGTCAACCAACTCCTACGACATATTTGACTCACCAAATGAAGGAATTGGAAGATGCTTCATGGCCAAAGGTCCTAAGGTAACACACCCCGAGTATGTTGATTTTCAATAGTGATGAAGATGACTTGTTAGGTGATGATTTTGTTGTTGACAACTCTAGTGATGAATACTATGATGTGAAACGTCAATTAATCATGCTAATCAAGATAAAACGAATGACAATGATAAGGAGAAAGATTGAGGCTCTAACTAAAGAACTAAACACTCTTAAGTTAGCTCATGAAACTATCTTCGAAGATCATCGAGAACTTTTAAGAGCTCATGAAGAAATTACGCTTTGAAAATCTCAACCTCGAGCAAGAGCATGAGTTCTTAAAAGCAATCAATGATGATCTCCGCAAGAAAAGTTCTTCTTACATTGCCAAGCGTTTACTCTTATCCACTTACATGCCTCAAGTCAAGTCTAGTAACAAGAACAAGAAAGATTCTTCCTCTAGCAGTAACAATGATCATGCTAAATCCAATATTGTTGCTTCTAGTAGTTCTCTTGATTCCACTAATGATTCTCTTAGCCAAGTTACACTTGAGCAAGAAAATAGCTTATTGAAGGGAATTATAGAGAAAGGAGTGTACAAAAGCCTTGTCGGGAGTAAGCAATTCGAGGAAATTGTGCGCAAGCAAGGAATGCACCGGAAGAATCAAGGTGTTGGTTTTGAACGAAAGTTCAATGCCAATGGAGTTGAGTGGGAAGAAGATCAATACCCCAAGACAAAGTTTGTTCCTCAACAAGAGAAGTATGATACTTCTTT
The DNA here is from genome assembly GCF_003073215.2 of Triticum urartu. Classification (NCBI taxonomy): domain Eukaryota; kingdom Viridiplantae; phylum Streptophyta; class Magnoliopsida; order Poales; family Poaceae; genus Triticum; species Triticum urartu. Next base: position 563,476,509 of record NC_053028.1, read on the forward strand.
CAAGGGGATACAAGCTCAAGATGATCTTCCACCACAAGACTACAAGCAAAAAGGCAAGGACAAGCTTCAAGAGGAAATTGATGCATTTGAAGAAGCTCCTAAGACCTTAGTCAAGTGGATTCCCAAGACTACTTCAAGTTCCACTTCATCAAGTGCGACTACAACTCCAAGGATTCCCATCAAGATGGTGTGGATCCAAAAGAAGAAGAACTAGAGAGTTCTTGAGGGTGACTCCGCCAACATACTTCACTCTTATCATTTTGGCAAGAACAAGTGCAATCAACTTCCACATCTTGCACTAGTTCAAGGAGTCACAAACCCTCTTGTTGGTAAGACAAGGGACAAGGTAACCTAAAAGTTTTCATGGACATAATCTTGTGTGTGCATCACTCTATGTCTATGGATATCCTTGTTTGTTCCTTGTGGGACTAACCCATGTAGGTATTGAAAGTGCAATTCACTCAAATGGATAGCTCCAAGTGATCTAAATCAACATTGAGCATCCACATCTTCAACATCTACATGAAGTCATCATCGACAAAACCCGAGGTTAGTTCATCCCTCTAAGGGGGGATATCACATCTAGGGGGAGCTTTACTCTAAGACTTGAACTAAAGCAACTCTGAAGATGTGAACAAAACAATCCTTTATGTAAAAGTGGTAACTCCACTTGAGCTTAAACGATGAGTATGACCTATGATCAAGTGTTCTCACTTGACTCCTAAGTCAATATACTCATATATAGATGACCTTGTCATCGCAAATTGCTTGATAGATGCTAGAATTGGTTGTGCATGCCTTGTCACATATTTCATTTGCCATCTTATTGTGTGAGCATGCTGGTTGCATATTTTACTCATTCGAGGACATCCACTTGTTGTTTTGATTGTTTGGTTTTATTTCCTTTTGCCAAGTGGATGGACAAGAATGCCTAAGAACCTCCTCTAGCTATCTATGCTTTTCTCGTCTCAAACTCTATTCATGCCGCATCACAAAATTTGATCAAGTCAGATTCGAACCACTCTGTGTGAGGAGCGCTCGGAGTCCCCGATTCGTCATAGACTTAAACTTCCAAAACCTCTTTATGATTCTCGGTCTGACCGATACCCTACTTTCGGTCCTACCGAGATCATTAAGTTGATCTAGGTTTTCGATCTTGGTGCAACCGATTTGAACCATTCAGTCACACCGAGTTGCAACAACTGTATACAGTTTTGCATCTCGGTGCCACCGAGTTGTTCCACTCAGTCACACCGACAGGGTCGGGCTATATAAAGTCACGGGCAAAAATTTGGAAATTTCTCCGAACCCCTTCACCCGCGCGATAGCCTGCTCTGCCAACTTGGTCTCCGGATCGTCTCCTCGCCGCCAGTCGCCTCCAGTCGCTGGTCTCCGTCGCCGTCAACGGAAATTCAACCCCGCCGTTGCCGCCGTAGCAAGTCTCCGCCGAACTAGGGTATGGACTCGATCTTTGTGCTATTCCCCAATCCGATTCTTAGCACATTGTGATCATCATGATTCTTGCCACGTTTGTTAAACTTCTATCCAGTCAATGAACTCGTAGATTAGGTTTAATTCGAAAATTTTAGGGTTAGGTTTCCGCCGAAACCATCTCGGACCCACCGAGTTGAAAAACTCGGTCCCACCGATTTGGCTTATGCCATTGCACAAGTGAGACTCGGTCTGACCGAGAATTACTTATCGGTGTGACCGATTTTGGAACTCTGTGAAACCCTAGTAGTCTCGGTGCCACCGAACCGTGACTCGGTCTGACCGAGTTCACTAGTTTAGGTGCCAAAACTGCTTCGGTATCACCGAGTTTAGAAATCGGTAGATCTGAGATGCTTTCTGTGGGAAACTAAAACTAAGTTTTTGAATTATTCTTTTGCAAAAATCTCTGCATTTTGTGATGCTTATCCACTCTATCTCATCTATAACCTATTCACAGGGTCAGCAGTCAGAGTTTGCATCATGTCAGACCAAAGTGATAGCCAGAACTTGTCAGAGCAGCAAGTGCAGATGAGTGAGGGCACTAGTCCCTGAAGTTCCTCAGATGATGGCAGCAGGAGCACCCCTAGCAATCTGCCTAAAGCTGCCACAAGACAGAGAAAGAAGAGAACCTCAGACTCAGAAGATGAGGATTATGTGGCAGAAGAGGAAGCAACTTCAAAGAGAGTAGTGCTCGAGAAGGAACATCGCTCAGCTCAAGGCACAAAGCCAGGATTGAAAATCAAAAGGCCAGCAGGTAGGCAGCCTATGCCAAAGGCCAGAGCCTCAACTCAGATTCCTGAAAAGCCTGCAACCATAGAGCCAGTTGCTGCTGAAGGAAAGAAAAGGAAGGAAAGGGTCAAGAAGACCGTAGCCAGAGTGCTTGGAAAGGCTTCCATCATGGAAGAAGAGGAAGAAGAAAAGGTTGCTGCACCAGCACCTAAGGCACCCAAGCTAATGGGTGATGCTATCAAATCAGGGGCTACTGCATCTAAGCCCAAGGAAGCACCCAAGGCTGCATCAAAGGTCAAGACAGCTCCAAAGAGAAATACGAGGAGCATACCTGCAACTGAAAAGAACAAGGCCCTAGTGCCTGAAGCTGCTGAAGAAGATGATGAAGAGCATGTTCTGAGAAAGCTCAAGCCCAAGATCCCAGACCACAATGATGCTCATCCTGTGGCTGAGGACATGAAGCTCAGAAGAGACTCAGGGCTGAGGAAGTGGAGAGAAGCAGATCTGTATGCTTCAAGGAGAAGAATTGCTGTTGATTACAGGTTTCACACTAAGGAACAGCAGGACTTCTATGAGACAGTTTTGTTGGACAAGAAGCCCATAGTTTGTGACATGAGATGGGTTGATTGGGAGTACATCAAGGACAATGAAGAGCACTATCCTGGAGTGCAAGACAGCTTCAATGCTTGTGGAGTAGCAGACTTTGTTGGGCAGAAGCTCACAAAGTGGAACGAGGAACTCATCATGCAGTTCTACTCCACAGCCCATTTCTATCCAGATGGCAAGATTGTATGGATGTCAGAGGGTACGAAGTACCAGTCTATAGTTGCTGAATGGGCTCAGCTGATCAATGCCCCAGAAGAGCAGGAAGATGACTTGGATGTATATGCCAAGAAGAAGATGGACCACAACTCTATGTCCAACATGTACAAGGAAATTCCAAATGAAGCACTTGATACTTTCAAGTTTGGCTCAGTGCATTATCTTCTGTCAGGGCTGCCAACTATCAACTGGATCCTTAGGCACACCTTATTGCCCAAGTCTGGAGATCACAAGATGATCAGGGGCCACGCGATCAACTTGCTTCATATCTTTGACGTGCCACAGAAATTCAAAGTCATGAGCCTTATGATTGAAACAATCAAGAGGACAACAGCAGACCAGAAGAGGAGCTGTGGATATGCCCCACAAATTCAGGAGTTAATCAACTCCAAGATGGGCACAGTCATATACTTATTGGACAAGGAACACCTGCCCATCCGTCCAGATTTTGAAGATAATCAAGTTGTCATGAATGAGAATGAACCATCATCTGCACTAGCACAAGCAAAGAAGGAGAAGGCAAGGAAGGAGAAAGCTGCTAAGATGCCTACTCAAGAGGAGGCATCTGAATATTTCCTAAAAACCAAACAAGAGCAGCTTGGTTACTTGATTGCATCCACCCTGCGGATTGAGCAAGGACTAGCCACCCTAACTCAGAACTAGGCAAGCTTAGAGAGGATCATGGAACAAAAGTTCTATGACTTGGATGTCAAAGTGACAGAGATTCAAACTGCAGTGGAGCAGCTCCAGGATGACATGCAGGAGAGGAGAGGCAAGACTACAACTGATGCCTTTGCCAGAGTGCCACGAGGTCCGAGGTCGTCTGCAGTGCCAGTTGCTGACCCCAGAGCCACCACGTCTGCACCAGCTACAGCCTCAGTTCCACCAGCTCCAGCGTCCATTTCATCCTCGACTCCGACCACGTCTACAGAAGGCTTTGTCCTTGGAGTGCTCCGGACTCCACCACCACCTGAAGATCAAGCCTGAGTGTCGACTTAGCACTATGCATTTTCTAGGAACTTTTTGGTAACTTGTTGCCAAAGGGGGAGAAAATGTATAGATCATAGGCTTCGAGAGAGAGTGTTGCTTTTATTCTCTCTTGTTTTATTTGGTGGTTTTTTGAACTTTGTTTGCTTTTGTGTGAGATACTATGTCATTGCTCGTGAGACATTGATGATCACGTGTTTGATCATAAGCTACACTTAATGTTTGCTTAATATTATCATCTTATCTATCTTATGTGATCATTCACTATTCTTGGTGATGAGTGGATGTATTTCATTCTTATCATTTTAAGAGCTCCACCAAGATGTATGTGACATGGAAGAGTAACCCATGACTCTAACTCTTTGTGCATTTGCAGTCCAAAGCAAATTTTAAATTTGCACAAATTTAGGGGGAGCTCTTACTTGTCACATACTTCTCAAAGCGACGATATATTTCATGCTTATTATCATTTGTCGAAGCTTTGATCTATATGTTGTCATCAATTACCAAAAAGGGGGAGATTGAAAGTGCAACTATCCCTAGGTGGTTTTGGTAATTCATAACAACATATAGCTCATTGAGCTAATGCTATTCCAAGATGACTATTTCAGGAAAGCTCAATGATTGGCATGGCATGGATGTGAAAGTGGAACCCTCAAAATGCTAAGGACAAAGGATTGGCTCAAGCTCAAAATCTCAAGACTCTTCATTTTATATTTTAGTGATCCAAGATCACATTGAGTCTTTAGGAAAAGCCAATACTATCAAGGAGG